>NW_015151693.1:189580-191504 GCF_000732505.1 Cyprinodon variegatus
GCCCTCAAACATGGCAACCTCATTCATGGCGCCTTCAAACATGGTGCCCTCAATCATGGCGCCTTTAATCATGGTGCCCTCAAACATGACACCCTCAAACATGGCACCCTCAGTCATGGCGCCTTCAATCATGGCGCCCTCAAACATGGCGCCTTTAATCATCGTGTCCTCAATCATGGCGCCTTCAATCATGGCGCCCTCAAACATGGTGCCCTCAAACATGGCGCCCTCAAACATGGCGCCTTTAATCATCGTGTCCTCAATCATGGCACCTTCCATCATGGTGCCCTCAAACATGGTGCCCTCAAACATGGTGCCCTCAAACATGGCGCCTTTAATCATCGTGTCCTCAATCATGGCACCTTCCATCATGGTGCCCTCAAACATAGCGCCTTTAAACATGGCGCCTTCAAACATGGCACCCTCGAACATGGCGCCCTCAATCATGGCACCTTCAAACATGGCGCCTTCAAACATGGCGTCTTCAAACATGGAGCCCTAAAACATGGCGCCCTTAAACATGGCTACCTCAATCATGGCGCCCTCAATCATGGCACCCTCAAAAATGGCGCCCTTAATCATGGCACCTTCAAACATGACGCCCTCAATCATGGCGCCCTCAAAAATTGCACCCTCAATCATGGTGCCCTCAAACATGGCATCCTCAATCACGGCCCCCCTCAAACATGGCGCCCTCAAAAATGGTTCCCTCAAAAGTGGCGCCTTCAATCATGGTGCCCTCAAACATGGCGCCCTCAATCATGGTGCCCTCCATCATGGCGCCCTCAAACAAAGCGCCCTCAATCATGGTGCCCACAATCATGGCGCCTTCAATCATAGCCCTTTCAATCATGGTGCCCTCAATCATGGTTCCCCTTAAAAATGGTGCCCTCAATCATGGTGCCCTCAATATTGGCACCTTTTATTATGGCGCCCTCAATCATGGCCCCCTTAAAACATGGCGCCCAGAATCATGGCACCTTCGAAAATGATGCCCTCAATCATGGCGCCCTCAAACATGGCACGTTCGAAAATGGCGCCCTCGAACATGACGCCCTCGAACATGGCGGTCTCAAACATGGCGTCCTTGAACATGGCGCCCTCAAACATGACGTCTTTAAACTTCAGACACAATGTGTTTGTCTTTTCCCAAGAGGGAAGGAAATATNACACCAAGAGGAAAAATGAAGGAAGGAGAGAAAATGGGGGAGGGATAAAGGAAGTTAAGAAGGAAAGGAGAGAGGAAATAATTAAGGATGAAGGATAGAAGGAAAAATACAACAGGATACAAGCAATGAGTTAAAATAAAGACGGATACAAATTAGGAAAATGAAGAGAGGGAAGAATAAAGATAGATGGAGAGAAAGAAAGGAAGAAATTAAGGGAGCAACAAAGAGAGACAGAGGTAGGAGACAAGGATGGAAGGACAGAGGAAAGGAGACAAAGATACAAGCAGGGAAAGATGTAAATGTTCAAGAAAGAAATGAATCATGATGGAGGAAGACAGAGGGAAGAAACACAGAAAGATGGATAACAAGTCATCAGAAACTAAACTTTTACCAAATTTCTTACAAATAATAATTCTTTATTTTTCCATTTGTCTCCAGATCAGAAAAAAAAAGAACCAGATAGAGGCTGGAAGATCATGGCGGCGTAAATAAAACCAAGAGGCGGCTGGAAAGTTGGTGAAAGTTCTGAGAGCCGCTTTCTGCCTGAATCAGTGCAAAGAAAAACAGAGCAGAGCTGCAGGAAAGCTGTGCAAGCAAACACACAACAGACACGCAACCGCACAAGCAGAAACACACACATGCTGCCAAACACCTGTGGAACCGTACAGCTGGGGGGGGGGATCACAATTTTAACCAAACCAGCAACTTTGTAAAACTTTTAAAGGAAAAGTCGCTCATATTTAGAATCCAAACGT
>NW_015151693.1:192000-193967 GCF_000732505.1 Cyprinodon variegatus
GATTTTTTTCATTCACTGTTGAATCAAAGCGTGTAGGCGGAGCCAGTCCCTGGCTGTTTGTCGGCCGCATAACGAGGAGTCTTGGAATCCGACCAGACCTCGGTGCCGCGCTCTGACATCATCAGCTGACCAATCTGGCCTCCAGAGGACGCAGCCTTTGTCTCTGCTGGTCTGCAGCGCCTCAGGATTCCCCAGCAGAGCTGGAGGAGGAGTCTGGGGAGATCTAGATCTACGCACGGTCATTTTTCAACATGAACATTTCCTTCTTTGAAATGTTGTAACTAGAAGTCTCTGCTGATGTTCCAGCATCCATCCTAATGTTTCTCCACCTCTGGCTGAGATGAGCGGCTCCACCTGTTTGCTCAGGTGAGAGTGAAGCTTATTAACAGCTAGAAACACCTGAGGAGGAACTGAGCTTCCTTTCATTTGGAGAAACCAAGCAGCTGTTAAATCTCACATGTTTAAACTGCAGCTCTGTGACTCTCTGAGTGTGACTGACTGTGGGAGTGGATGTTTCCTGACGTGGAACATGGCCGGCCTGGGGAAGGGGGCGGGGCATGGCGGCAGCGGTTTACACAGGTGTCAGCAGGATGTGTTCACTGTAAATGTGGAGGTTTGTGAGAGAGGAGAAGGCGAAGGAGTTAGGAGGAGGAGGGGAGGTTAAGTTCAGGTCAGTTTCTCCCTGCTCCCAGTTATCCAGGAGGTTCAGAGAAAGAACATCCGACCTTCTTTACACATTCATGAATTTAGAGTTTACATTTTTTATCTCTGTTGTAAAAGTTAAATATTTAAAATAATAAAAAATGTTTACATTCTTAAATATCAAACCTAATTTAATTAGTGAATCCTGATGCTTCCTGTAACATTGCCTCTCCTCCAAAACATGCTAAAAATAAAAAACACCAAATGAAATGTGTTCATTTATACCTGCTGCTGATTCATTAGGTTCAGATGTAGGTTGCTGTGAACCTCAGCGGTGGACGGCGGCCATCAGGGAGCCATCAGGGCCCAAAGAACAGCAGAGCTGCTGAGTCAGCAGACAGAAAACGGGAAAACAGGGAAAAGATTTTCCAGGAAGAGAAGTTAGAGAGCGAGGAAAAGGGGAGAAGAAGCGGTGTGGCCTAAAGCTGGGAATCTGGGATTTGTCGCTCCTGAAATCAAGTCGACACTGAAGCCATCACAGATCAAGAGGCGGTTTGGTTTTTGCCGCCGCTGCCCTCTGCGGTCTGTGGCTCTCAGTGTGTTTATTTGGAGCTGCGGTGAGCTCAGATGCTACATAAAAAGAGCAGAACCACTTCAGTGAAAACGCTGAGCTGCAGCAGGCGATAAAAGTGACAAACATGAAGGAGCTGCAACAGAACAAACTACAACTGTTTAATGTTTCTGAGAAGCAGAGATTTTCCATCCCGGCAGTTTGCTTTGCTTTCTAATCTCTGCTGAAAACCACCAGCCGTAGATCTGCACACATCCTGCTGCAGATTCTAACACCTGTCACCACTTTACCTGCATCTGGAGGAAAACGGTCCTCCTGCAGCAGCAGAACCTGGGCTGGAACGCTGGAAGCACCGAGATACAGACCGTTCCCCGTTTCATCGTCTGCCACTTTACTCTGCTGCGTCCTTCACTGCAGCTCACAGCTTCATATTGACCCTGATTGGATTTAGCAACGAAAAATATAAACAAAAGTTCAGAATATTCAACTTCAGCAAATTTAGATCCATACGGAGCCCGTCTGCTAAAATGGACAGAAAAAAAGGTTTTCTAGATGTTAAGTCAAGGCCACTCGTTACTAATGCATGGATATGAGAGAGAAGTTTATCTGACATTTTTGCTGCACCCACCCATAACCGTCTCCTTCCAGCTCCTCCTGGATGAAGTTAATCATCAGGCCAATGTAGTTAAATGCTAATCCGAAGAGCTGGTCCCTAATTTCTTGTAGAACTTTATATTTTCAAAACATGGCTGTT
>NW_015151693.1:196373-199573 GCF_000732505.1 Cyprinodon variegatus
GAGCGGCCATCTGCTGAGGCCCACTGGGGTTCAAGGAGACAGAAGCAGACATAGAAAAAGGAAAATAAGATGAATGTATTAAATATGAAAAGTTATTTAGGAACCAGACTCCAAGCTCTGCTAATCCAGGAGCAATTGGCAGTAACATCAGCATCTTCTTAAATTAACCACTCCTTTTTTCATTCTCAGCCAAGGAGAGGAAGGTTACAGGAATCAGCGCTGAGGCTTTTTACCAGAATGAACACAGAGCTTTGATTCATGATCACATTATGTCATCATCTTGGAGCTGATTACTAATTTCATTCACCTGTGTAACTCCTCCCAGTTTCTCGTTACCATTCTTCTGATTCACCTGCTCCTGCTTCCATTTATCCAGCTCATCGGTACCAGATTATTCTTGAGCCTTTGGTGAGATTGATCCAGTGTGATCCATAGGATGGTAACCAGAAACTGGGAGGAGTTACACCGGAGAACTCCTTCGCCTGACAAAAACTAAAACCAGGCTTAGTTGGGCTGCTGGATAAAACCTGGAACTAAACGCTATTTCTGACATATTGGAAAAGAAAAATCTTCCTGGATGGAAGAGAAACGTCTTCAAACTTGGGAACAAAGTCCAGAGGATTGATTTTAACTTTATTGGAATAACCTGGATGACTGAGGATCTCCACCAGCATCACATGAGTGTTTAGGTTGTGACTTTTCGGAGTTTGTTTGATTTGCAGCTAGGTGCTGACAGAAAGTTCAACGCCGCAGTTTCTGTAGCGCTAAAACCCAAACGGCTAATTGTTACTTTTCAAAGCCTGCTTTAAATAACAGGCTCCTTTATCCTGCTTGCACACGATGAGCAGAGCTTCTGCTTTTCATTAACCTTTTCCTTTTATAGGTTCACGTGTGCATTCCTGCTCGGCCGGCCGCGGCACACCCACGTTAGCACGCACGTACTGTACATGAACACACCGCTCTGAGGCACAGGAACAACATTGCTTCACACCAACTAATGGTTTTAATAATGTGTGTTTGTGCGAGCCGATGCGTGTGAGAGAGACACACCAAAGCACTTTGCAGAGATTGCTGGCAGCTGCTGGGAAAATACCTCCGCACACACAGTCACACGCACACGCTGGAGCCTTTGAACAGCCAGATGTGGCTTTGCGGCAGGTTGTGAGCATCAGCGCACCAAAGCTGGGGTGAGAGGAGGGCTGGATCCCAGCTAAACCAGTTAATGGAATACAGATTTCATCAACCTGCCTCAGCCCGGGGGGGGGACACACACAGCTCTCCTTTTTTTGGGAGTAATGGCCAGATGTGAAGTGACTTTTTTATTAGGGTTTAAGTTTTATAATTCTGTCAAATATTTTTTTGTCCATAATAGATCCATCATTTCTGGAAGAAAGGAGCATAAATAAATAAAAAACAACCTTAACATTAGTTTATCACATTATAAAGAGACTGTAGCTGATTTAAATGAGGAAGTGATTCCACATTCAGGTACAGTTCATGTCATATTTCTCTTATTTCACTCATCCACAGCCAGTGGCGTAGCCAAACATTTTCTATGGGGCGTTCAGGGACCACTTTCTATCAGTCTTCAAGTTTTCTTCCTCTTCTATCAATCTAACACTAATCTGAAACGGAGACATAATACAATCAAAATCCCTCCAAACACATAGAATCTAATCATACATATTAGCATTAATTTGATGATTATTATTGTTGTTATGTCATCTGATTAATTACTAAACTAGAAAATCACCAGAATATTTGGAGCTACAAGCAAAAACAATCTAATAAATGCAGATTAAACAGGCGGTTATCTCTTCCTCCATCATTCTCAGATCATGCAGATCTTGTCTCATTCAGTTTTCCTTTTACTGCCTCTTATTTTCTATAATGAGGAAATTTTTTTCTGCCAAACTTAGTGGTAGAAAAGTAGATCTAAGCGTGGAAGTCTATGCTCATAGATCACCATAAAACAGCAAAACCTGAGCTTGATCAGTGGGACGTTGCTCCTCCCCAAATGCAGGACCAACAGACTGAATATTTTTATATCTAAGGAAACATATTCCAGGACATTAAAACTGTTTTCTTTCTTTTTTTTTATGCTTTTCTGTACTATATACTCTGTTTATATTGTCTGTTTTATTCTTATCTTTAATGGCAGCGAGAGGAGTTCTTGCAGGTTTAATGAAAATTTGAGGCAAACATCCAAAAAACACAAAAGTACTGAGAACCAAAGACCAGCAAACATCAGAGAAAACTCACATTTGGAGCCAGAGACGAGGAAGCAACTAACAACCAGCATTGAAGAGCTGCACAGGGAGAGTATATATGGGAGACGGAACAAAGACTGGCTTAATCAGCTGATAGGGAGCAGGTGTGGATGGAAGAAACTAGAAGGGAGCTAGAGGAAAGGAGACAGGTACAAAGGGACAACAGAGAGTAACTAAAGACCGGCTTAAATATAACATCAAATGGAAAATAAACCAAAGATCAACAAGACAGAATTACTGAAAACTAAAAACTAAAAAGGTCTCAAGTCCCAAAAGGGGAAAACCATAAAAATATAAGCAACTGGAACCAAAATTCCCCTGAAGCAGTAATCCCAAGGGAAAAATAAAGTTGAGTCTAAATAAGTCTAAATAAAATTATAACTCTACAGACAATAACTAACTATCTGCAGATATAAACTAAAGGTCACAGATCAGTTGTAAAAACATCTTTAGATGAACCTTGTTGATCCTGGAGATTCACTGAACCAGATTAGCTCCTCATAAGGAGATTTCAGTCATTCTGGTTCATTTAATCTGAGTCTATTTCCTCATCTTTAGTAAAACAAACACATCAAAGCCTTTTTTATTAACTTGGGAACAAAGCAAACATTTATCCCACTGATCAGCCCAGTTCAGATCAATGAACCGATTAACCCCCCCCCACCACCATCACAGGGCAGCTGAGACCGCTGCTGATAACCAGCTTCCTCGTCTGAAGTCTCATCTATACTCTACCAGCTGCTAACCAGCTAACAGCTGCTAACCAGCTAGCTGCTGCTAACCAGCTAGCTAACAGCTGTTTCTATGCTAAGCATGCTAACAAACTAACAGCTGCTAACCAGCTAACCAGCTAGCTAACAGCTGCTAACCAGCTAACAGCTGCTAACCAGCTAGCTGCTGCTAACCAGCTAGCTGCTGCTAACCAGCTAG
>NW_015151693.1:200594-201843 GCF_000732505.1 Cyprinodon variegatus
GTTCTCCCCGAGTCCAGACTTTCCTGAATTCTAGTCCAGAACTGACTTGGAGAGAACGCAAGTCCGTACTCTCGTTCTTTTGAATTGAGACACGGCCTTTGTCTTGCCAGTGGTGGTGCTGTGGACCTCCCAGAAAAAGCGGGAATCACCATAGAAACCTCAGAATCGGAAATCTGTTTTTTGTGTTTTAGGATTTCTTACCACTGTTTTAGACTATAAATTTATTTTATGAGTTTTTATTTTCCTAAAGGATCGAGATATTGACCAAAATTAATATGATATCAGCATAAACCAGCAAAGTTTGGGAGCTTTTTTACATATTAGATAAATATAAATCAAATAATTTTACTTTAACAGAACAATAATCAGCAATAACAGGTATGATTGTGGATGCCGACCCGTATATTCCGTTTCCTCCCAGAACTTCAGAAGACATATGTTTGATCTATTAGAATAAACATTAAAAGTCTCCTTTCATGGATATTTGCACCATATATGAGAATTAACAGTAAGAAGAGGAGATAAAATCCTTTTGGAAGCTCGTTATCATTTCCTGCCAGAAAGTGTGAGCTGCAACACACCTTTGAGGAAAACTTGTCAGGAGCGATGAGGAAGGTGAGAAGCGTAGAGCGAAGGAGAGGAAGAGAAAGAAACGGGTTTATTTTCACCCCTGATCGAGAAGGAAGGTGTGAAAGAGAAGAGAAGCAGCTCAATGAGAGGAGAGCAGCTTCAGAGGTGGAGGATGTGCAAAGAACCAGAGGAATCCCACATGAATATGATCGGATCATTTCATCTCTTCAGGGAAATGATTTGTTTCCACCAGATTATTGGAGGGTTCACAGGATTATAATCCAGCCTGTTGACCTGAAAGGAAACCCAGTTTTTAGAATCAGTAAAAGCACCTTGTTCAAGATCTGCAGAGATCCTGAAGGTTCTCATTCCTTCACTCATCCATGCATGGCAGCAGAACTTCACCAAAAACAAAGCAGTATTCAGCAGCTTTAAGAACCTCATCCAGCAGCGAGACGTCCTTCAAAATTGATTTCTGAACAGGCGGCTAATGGCCGCTGGAAGGGTTTGTCTACATAGACGTTTAAGTTCAGAACCTGTCAAGGAGGAGCAGCTCAATAGATGACAAATCATCTCATGAAGCCAAGGAAAGAAATCAATCCTCTGGACTTTGTTTCCAAGTCTGAAGACGTTTCTCTTCCATCCAGGAAGATTTTTCAATCCAAAATGTCAGAAATAG
>NW_015151693.1:203373-204379 GCF_000732505.1 Cyprinodon variegatus
GGCGGGGTCCATCCTGGACAGAGAGGGGGGGTCCACCCTGGACAGAGAGGGGGGGTCCACCCTGGACAGAGAGGGGGGGTCCACCCTGGACAGAGAGGGGGGGGTCCATCCTGGACAGGTCTCCAGTCCATCACAGACACTAATGAGCTGATCTACAGTCCAGCTTCATGTCAGGTGCTTGGCAGAGGTGACCCCCACCCCCCCAACACACACACTATATAATGTTTTTATGTTTTATATATTGTTATAATCAAGAACATTTATACATTTTTCATGAAATTGTAGTTTTTATTTGACAAACAGATCTAGAATGTATCCTTCGGTCTAATAATAGATCTCAGTAATGTGATTGATTCCTACTCTGCAGGATAAAAGCGAATAACTTGGAGATGTTTGGTTCTCCGTGGTTCCGTTTGTCCGGCGGATCCGTTTATCCGTCAGTTTGTGTGTCAGAGAGAACAGTAAATAAACCACAGACAGATTACAGGCTGGGAGTGTTTGTGATGTTTGCTCCATGTGAGAGCTCTAATGGAGAGGAGGAGCTCGCCATCAAAGAGCTCTGGTGCTGCTGTGGTCTGGGTCAGCAGCGGCGATGACGTCAGCCTGCGGGGGGGGGGAGGGGGGCGTCACCTGGTGAAGCCTGTCCAGCAACCAGCAGACGCCCACCAGGTTTCCTGCTTCTACCAGTCAGGGATGAACTTCATGTTTAAGCATTAGATGATCAAACTGTTGGTTTAATCCAGTCTGGTCCATTGAGCAGCCTGCAGTGTGTTCGGCTGCTCTGCTGCTTTCCTGCAGCCTGATGTATTCTGGGAAATCCAGTGGTTTTGGTTTGGAGAGTTTCTGTGGAAAAGCTCAGTCTGCAGGAACATCTGGAGGGCTGGAAGACCTGCAGCAGGGAGGGGCCTGGCAGTCCGTCCGCTCCCAGAGACGCACACAGGAGAGACCACAGGTGGCTGCTCTGAACCGCGGGAAAAAATACGCTAATTTTAGATCCAACCAGAAA
>NW_015151694.1:0-1367 GCF_000732505.1 Cyprinodon variegatus
TAGATTTGACCAATAAGAGGCCTCCTGTTTGCGGTCTGTGGTCGCCTACAAGTTGGTTGAGGTGCAGTAGAGTGTCTGCGGAGGGGGCGGGGACGTCTCCGCATTCACCGCGACACTTAGACGACCTAGTTTGGAAGTATAAATCAGCCTTAAGGCTCAGAGGAAGCCCTTTCTTAGCTCTATCACTGAGCTACTAGAGCCCCATTTCCACTACCCTTTAGAAACCGTCGGTCCGAGCACGGTAACCTAGGTAACCGTTGAGTGTAAATGGTACGCAGATCTGAACCAGACCGCGCCACACACAACCGAACCGCGCTAAACTGGGACTAGTTCATCAGTAGGGCTCTGAACGGTTCAGTTCTAGCGCGGTTCTCATTAAACAAAGAGCGCTTAAGGAGACCGACTCATCTCCTTACAGTTAATCAGGAAATTTCAGACATTCATAAAAATTTAAGAAGTATACTTATCCGACTAGAGCAAAGGATTATTGGCTTACCTGCACTGGCTATCAGCTCTTTGGCTCGACTGTGGAAACAGAAAACATTCAGGTGATAAACATGAAAACACACCGTTAAAGAACAGCAGAACATTTCCCTTATTGCTTGACTCCAATACAACATGATATCTGTGCAAATCCTCTTCTGGAAATAAAAACCTAATGCTACGTTCAAACCGGACGTGATAGAAGCAGCAAAAAAGCTTCTGCAGCTTCATTTCTGCTGCTTGTCCTCATTAAGGTCAGCCGTCCGGTAAAGTGTGTCCAGATGCTTCTGATGCTTAAGCATTCAAGCAAAGAGCGGCTTTGCTATATTTGCTGTGATCAGCGGGTTAAAAGTATTTTGAATACATTTTTAGGTGGAGGCAGTCAATTCATCCAGATTACCATCCTGCCTTCAAACATTATTTTTCTGCGGGAGCCACTCAGACCCCCACATACCGGCCTACTTGTGAGATGAAATATTTAGATTGTGCCTTTTCTCTGCTACATATGAATGATTTTAGAGAAATCTTGTGCCAGTCTTTATGCTGGAATATTTTAGGTAGGGGGGGCAGAGCAGTCGCCTCCTTACTCTAGACCAGAGGTCTTCAACAGGGGGTCCGTGACCCCTAGGGGGTCCAGGGAGGTACTGCATGGGGGTCACGAAAGTTTTGGTTGATTAGACTATTTATTATATTCCCCCCTGCAATTTTTTCCATCAATTAAAATGTCTTTAAATCCACATTAACATGAATTCAACAGACTGTCGTAAACAGATAAATGGAGGAAGAAGATGTCTTTCAGTCCTTAATGCCAGGGGCGGTTCTAGACCAAATGTACCAGGGGGCCAGCAGGGGGTCAGCGTGTTTTCATGGAGTAACAAAAAAGC
>NW_015151694.1:2096-3183 GCF_000732505.1 Cyprinodon variegatus
TGAAGGCTAATCATGTTTTGGGTGTACTATTCCTTTAATGACCAACTGGCTGGACGCAGGTCATAAAGTGAAATGACCCTGAAATAAACAAAATTACCCCTCCTGACTGAATCACAGGACAGAATGTAGCATCTCATTTCTTCAATGTTTAATATGCACACACATTAACTTTATAATCATCATTGAATAAACCTAACAGAGACGATGCAGTGCTCCTCACCTCTCCAGGCTGGGCGAGCGGCTCAGAAGGTTAGCTGAAGACGCCGCCTTCTTGTCCAGACGTTTCCTCTGTCTCTCAGGGTTCACCAGTTTCTCACTGTTTCTACGAACCCTAAAGCAGCAAACGCCAGAATAAAAGGATTAGCGTTCAAGTTCGGAAAATCGGATAAAAATTCCAAGAGCAGGAGCTGAATTTTCCCACACCGAGTGCATGCAAGAGGCAAGATGCTACCGGCATGACCGACGCAAACAGAGAAACGAGAAGGCCTGAAGCAATTTGGTTTCATTGCACACTTCATTTTCATGCAGTTAAAACAAAACAGGTTGGATAATCACTTGTTAGAAAAACTCAAAGAGAAGATTTGTTGCTAAATAAGCATCAGATTAAGGTAGATTTGTAGAAAGATAGGATGTTAAAGCTTTTAGTTCCTGCTATCCAGCTTGAAGTGTGTTGTCTGTAGCAGTGTGAGGCAGGTCCGTCTGCTGTTGCCAACCCTCAACAAGGAAAGTCACCATTGGCTGCCCTAAAAGTCGCCCATATCGTCATCTAATTTGAATATTTAATCATAATTTATTCCCAGCTGTATGAATATTGATATCGGAACACTCTAAATATATTTAATGCACCCTATAAAATTATTTTACCTCAAACAAAACTACATAAATCAATCTTATGGTATAAAATTCAACTACACACAGTGAATGAGAATATAAAAATAATAATAGCTAAATGCTAACACACTAGCGGGACCACATGCTAGCATGTTTTGAGCTGTTACCTATAAAGTTATTAACCTGACTCCGCCAGATGGATTTGCTCCGCATATCCATCTGGAAACCTTCCGTTGAAGTAATTTTGGGAAGGGGC
>NW_015151694.1:5026-6565 GCF_000732505.1 Cyprinodon variegatus
CACGAGGCTATAAAGTTAAGACTATTATTAAAAAATTGTTTTAAAAAACTAATAAGACATTAGCATTTATGTGCTTTCTGATCCACTCAATTTTTTTGCAACAATATGACCTAGAAGTTTTGTTGTAACAACTTTCCTCGTGTCCGCTAGACCTAGGCCCTTTATCGTACATCGCTAAAAACGGAGCTAATCCTTCATTTCCAGAGTCATTGCCCTTAGCATTATTTTATTTTTCTTTCAATTATTAACTGTTTAGAAAAAGATTTCTGAAGAGTTATTGACTGATTAGGCAAATGGTTAATAAAATTTTATTTTATTAATAATTTCTTATTTAATTGTCAATTTTCTCCCAATCTAATACAACACTGTGTTACATTGGAACGTTTGTCAGTATGAATTGAACTCTTTTGCTTTGTTAATTCAATATGATGATTAAATAAGTTTACAGAACGGGTGACACAAATGTTAATAAAAAAAAATACTTTATATGATTTTGGCTCCTAACTTAACTTTTGTACAATCTAAATGTGTTTTAATGCATTGAAATTAAACATCCAAAGATGTTTAATTTCTTGTTTTATTCTCCATGGCGACTACAGCCACTGATATAACCATAAGAATGATAAAAACACTGTCCCAGGTGGTGTTCTGCGCATATATAACTGAATTAATGTTTTATTGTTTACAGAAAACTGATCCAAACAATGAAAGTTGGGAAATTTAACTCCTGTTCAGTTGAGTAGCGTCCATCTTGGAAGTCGGGTACCATCGTGTGACTTTCTGACTCATAATTCTGATTTAAATCAGAGTATTGGTTGAATTATTACAACTTGGTATAAAAATAAAAATAAAAACTTTTGAAAGTTTTAATATTATTTATATATACTTTGTTTTGCTCACACTGTTGTTTGTTTTGGTCCGAGCACGCTAACCCAGATAACTGTTGAGTGTACATGGCACGCACAACTGAACCGGACCGCGCCAGACACAACCGAACCTGGCTCTTATAGCAGACTGCGTCATCTCCTTACAGTCAGCCTCCGTAATCATGAAATTTCAGACGTTCATAAAATCCTAGCTTCCGTACTGCGCCACACGATTATAAGGGATTATTCTGATTAGCAGAGCGATGGACCTCAACGTCTGTCATCGTTTCGTGCGTCTGTAATCGTTTATCATATCAACTAGGGGTGGAACGGTTCACAAAATCCACGGTTCGGTTCGGTTCACGTTTTCGTGGTCACGGTTTTCGGTTCGGTTCGGTATATGTTGATTGTTACACCGAAATCCGATAAAAATTAATGAAAAAATCCCCAAAAATTAATGAATTGTAATTATTTTTAATGATCCGCTGAAACCCTGGATCATTTCCGCATGTTTTGCTGCTTATAATTTAATCATCTGGCGCATGCTCTCTACCATCTCCAAGGAACTCAGAGCGGAGCGGACGGGAGCCACAGTGGAGGCTGTAGGCTTTGCTTTGAGCAGCCGGTCTGGAGCGCAGCGGGGCGGAGCGCTGATGGAGTATGAGGGATTTCG
>NW_015151694.1:8649-10108 GCF_000732505.1 Cyprinodon variegatus
GGGCCCCGCCGTGTTGATTTGCTTGTTTACGTCGTAAGTATCCAAGTTCGGCACGGATCGGTTTTCAGAAGGTAGCATAAATGGAGCTCATGCCTCATCTTTTGGTGATCTCACTGAGTGTTCTCTTTCATCTTCTCTTGATTGCTTTATATTATATCCTGCTTTTTCTCTCTCATATGTTAGTGATTTCTTTCAAATAAATCTCTTATCCTGTCAACTGAGTTGTAGAATCCTCTCCCTGTAAACTTTTAATTCTCTGTGAAAAAATGCCGATCATTCTTTAATCAGATCTTCGTCAAACTGACTTGCAATGTTGTTTTTTTCAAAGCTAATGTGTGTGGTGGACCTAGTGAAGGACTTTTTTTTTTAGGTTTTTCCACAAACCAAAGACAAAAACCTGACTAAATCGCAAAATGAAATATCTGACAGAACATCGCCACAGGTTCATGTTTTACCAAAAACCTCAATGGAACAGAAATAAGGAAATCCCCATATTGATTATGAAAGTTATTCTGGTTGTTAGTGGTTGGACCTTTGGCCTTTCCCTGTAAGAAAGAAGGAGAAACTTGGGTTTGCAGAATCCGAATCAGAAAATGTTAAAGTTGATTGGTTCTTAGAAAGCCATGCAATCAGCAACAAGAGGAGATTAATTAGGTTAGTTGGAAAGCAGCGGTGAGGCCAGCTCACGCACAGCGTCCGGGCCCCTTCCTGGATGGGGGACAGGGGTCCGGACCGGGAGCTGAGGTTTTGGTCCGAGCCCGGCTCATCGGGTGAGCAGCTCCTCTCCGGGAACTCTTCCCTCTGAAGGTATTTCACCGACGTCGGCTGGATGGGTTCCTCCACCGACGAAACCCAGCTCGTTTCTTTTTCTTGTTCCCCTCCGACTTCCTCGTCCGGCCGGTCTTCTTCCTCCTCTTCCTCCATGCCGGGGATGCGGTGGAGCTTGCCTCTAGTCCCTTCGTCCACGTCATGTCCTGGAGGAAGGCCGTCCTCTAAATGGAGGCTGTGGATGCGTCTTGAGACTTTGGGCATGGTGGGCTCGGTCTGAGTGGATTTATCCAGTGAGGGCAGTCTGCTTTGCCGCTCCGCAGACGTTACGCCACCTATGTGGCCGTTAGCGTTGTTCACAACGCTCTCTGACTGTGGGCTGAAGAAGGTACAGAGGTTGGGAACAACACAGACCAATCATACAGGGAAATAAACACAGAAATATGCTAAACAATTAACAAAGAACACATTTTCTAAATTAAAACTTGGAGAAAAAAAAATTAGAAAACAAGAAAACCAAACAAAAAAAATTTAGATAAATTTGCAAATTTTTCAGATTTATTTTTTATTTTATTTTTAACTTTTAAATTGCTATATATATATATATATTTATACACCACCATTCAAAGGTTTGGGGTCACGTTGAAATGTCCTTATTTTTGAAGGAAAAGCTCTGTACTTTTCAATGAAG
>NW_015151694.1:14273-15711 GCF_000732505.1 Cyprinodon variegatus
AAAGGGAGTTTTTCCTCTCCACTGTCGCTACAAGCATGCTTATGCAAGAATCAATTTGACTGGATGATCTGGTGAACTGGAAAGTGCCTTGAGATGACATGTGTTGTGAATCAGGCTATATAGAAATAAACTGACTCATCATCATCATCATCAGGTCAAAGAGGTTCATTTATGACACTTCATTTGTTTTCCAAAGAAAACTAGAATCATCTTTATCTGACTAATCTTACAAATATTTCTTACGTTTCCACAAACTGTTGAGCTTATAAAAGTTTTACTGGAGGACAAAATAATAAAAAAAATAATTACATATACACTATATACGTCAAGGGAATTTCAAAAGTGGATGTTACTCAACACGCGTCAAACTAAAACGACTTCCTGATTACACGCTGCGCCTCGTTCGTTATCTGTCACCAGATGTTGATGTCACAGCTGTTTGAGTCGGCTTCCCAGCGCGCTTCCCTCTGTACACGGCTTTACTGTGAGGATTTATCAGGACATAGGAATGCAAAACAGACATCGCTGCTGACAGAATAATCCGCTCACTTCCATCAAAAAACAGCCAGAGGCATTTCGTAAGAGCAGTGCTGATGAAATACCCTCCAGTAAAAGTATAACGAAGGTCCAGATTGAATCATGATCACAGCATGCCGAGACTTGCGTAAGGCTCCTTCATTCACTCCGTTTGAAATCTAATATGTCAGCAGCAGCAAAAGTGCTGGCAAACCTCAGCCCAGCATTACAGCATTGAATGTTTGATTTTATAGAAATGAAACTGGATCCCTGATACTGCAGTTTGACGAGATAACATTAAAATACTAGAGGAAAGGATAATCAGAGTCATTTATGTTAAAGTTCAGACACAGAGCCAAGTTCTGATGGAGCTGAAGGCAGTGGTTTATAACAACAAACTTCTTTGCTGTTAATAGACACAAATATATATGTATATATATACGTATATACTGTGCTTAGCTGCTTTACTACATTTTCTTTTGGGAGAGATTAACTCCTAAGCATCAGACTGAACTCTCGGGTAAGTTTTTCTCATCCATGCTTCCATCTCTGGCCTTTATAAAGTGAAACTAAAAGCCTCCAGCGACTACAAAGCCATAAAACCAGCTGAATTGTGAGCAAAGTAGACTTTGTCCCTCACCATTGTGGTGAACAGGGAGTGGTGAGTAAATGCAAACCTTCCAGCTTTTGATTGTGGATAAAAGGTAACAAAGGTGCATCATAGAGGGAGTAATTACAGTGAGCCACAGCGGGTTTACCAAGCAATCAGAAATATTAGTCCTTAAATAAAAAAAGTACAGGGCTGCGTGTTACCTCTGCACATCTCAAATGTTCCGGTTTGAGGTTAACACTCAGTATTTTATTCCAGACCGTTGGTTTCTTATGTCTCTGTTAGGAATCCAGTTTGTGTGGGTTGTTTTTG
>NW_015151694.1:18284-19949 GCF_000732505.1 Cyprinodon variegatus
ATGGTGATTTTTTCCTTTATTTAGCAAAATGTTCATTTGATTTGTGTTTATCTGACTGTTTTCATTATTATTCCCCCACTAAATGAAAAAAGTCCTAATTTATTATTATCTAAAAACTATTAATAACAGGAGGTGAAATGCAGCTCCGGACTAGCTTTGAATGTGGTGATGTCATCAGTACGCATCTGTTCCAATTGACCCAGATTCATGTTGCGTGCTCCCGTTCTCCCAGAGTCCACACTTTTCTGTGTTCTTCTCTAGAACATACTTGGCAAAGAAACGTGTCCGTACTCGTGTTCTAGTGATTTGAAAAACAGCCAACAGTTCGCTCTCCAACTATACACCTGTAACGGTCACCACTACCCTGCCAAGGCTTATTTCAACCTTTGCGTATATTAGCTGCTACATATGAATCGAGATGCTATGACCGAAAACATTTGATTGACAGATGACCGTTGATATATGATTGGCTGAATTTAGGTGTTCAGGCTGACGTAGAACTAACTGGCCTGCAGAAGATAACAAAAAAATATATTTCTTTTTATATATATAAATCTAACTTTTGGGACAATATGGTCTGATAAAGAGACATGTTTAAGCCAGAATGATTTGACATTTAAACATGATTTCCCTATGACTTTAGGGAACATTTGGCCATCCGACCATGAATCAATTCATCGTAAAAATAATCAACAGATCGTTAATCGTTAGTTGCAGCTCTAATTTCTGCTATAATTAATCAGTTTTTGTTTTCCAGCTGGCAGACAGAGCTACATAATTTATTTCTGTACATTATTGTGTGTGTATCCTTCTGTTATTACCTCGTTTGAATTCAGTCAAACTATCACAGGAGAGAGATGTCCTTTGCATGGCAGACCAATCTGAGGAGTACGTCTATGTTGCCAAATGCTTTGCAAGTTAAATGAATGTCTGAAATCTCTTCTGAGGAAAACATGTTTGGTCTTTGCTGGTCATGAGCCTCCAGCTTAAACCAGATATTCTCACAACTTAACTACAAGTCACATAACTTGGCGTCCGACTCGGAATTAGACTAAACGTGTTATTTTTCTTAAGCTACATCAAATTTCCACTTATTTCTATTNATTTTTCTTAAGCTACATCAAATTTCCACTTATTTCTATTTGTTGCATTTAGTAGAAAATCTCTCGATGCCGTCGAACTTAAAAATAAATGTTTGTTGGATAATCCTAACAGCAATGTCAACACTTTATTTCCAAGTCTAAGCCAAGTCAAGCTTTAATTTTAATTTTCTAATCCAAGACATCAACAGCAGTTTATTCACTCTATATTTATTTAGAAATAAAGTAATTGTACTTAACAGATAATAGTATCAGATTTTTTTATGACATCTACTTAAATTCACCATTTTAAATCTGTTTTTAATTATTTAATTATGTATTTTATGATATAATTGTATTTTAAATATTTAAATCATGCATTAGATCAGGGGTAACCAATTAAAATCAGCGGCGTCAGAATAAAAAAATATCAACAACCAGTAAAGGTCCGGAGACATTATTAGGCCCGAGCAGCGAAGGCTGCAAGAGCCTATTGTACTTAGAAAGTTTCTTCTTCTTATTATTATTATTACGATTCTTGTAGCACTTTGAACGCATTTTACGGGGACTTCGCATATTCAAAAAC
>NW_015151694.1:23216-24818 GCF_000732505.1 Cyprinodon variegatus
CAGAATTGAATCTGTCCCTTTAACGTAATTTACAGTATTTCTGGATTCCTTTGATGACCTTATACTAATCTAAAGCTGCCTTTTGTTAAACACATGTTGGTTATCATGTATACGTGTTGTAGTATAAGATGGGTGCATCCCTGCAATCAAAGGCTATATTTCTAAAATAAAGAACAGCCGAGCTTAGCAAAGAGAGCCTGTCCATCTGTAGGAGGAAAAAAAATAAAGAAAAATGAAGTGGAGCGGATAAACAAGTCCTCAGCAAACCGCCTGGATGATAAACAACACATTCCAGCGTCTTTTTGTGCAGCAGATGATTGAATGAGGAAGGAAAACAAAAACACATGCAGACCTCTGCTCCCCTCGCCGGCCTCCTGCTTCGGGGTTTTTTAGGAGAAACTCCTGTCTTACTGTGCAGCATCAACGGCCCAAAGTCTTTTACGCATAAAAACGTTTCCCTGCGACGCTCGGAGATACATGAGCAAACACAGAGGAGACTTTAGTTAGGATTCATTTCTAAACAGCAGGATGTGAAACAAAGATTGAAGGCAGCTGAGATCCTTTTCCCCCGACTTAATTCAGCCTTTTTTCTACGTCTGCGTTCTACTGAGAGGCTTTTTATAAACAAGAAGTCAAGTTCACTTCTTCATGGTCGCATTTAAGCTGAAAACTTGCCAAAGGTTTTTTAATACTCATTTATAAAGGTAGTTTATAACCACCACTATTCACAAGAAACTCAATCAGTTCTTCCATTCAGGCTGATTTTGCACAGTTTCTACTTTCTTAGTCAGTTAAATAACATGCAGAAACATCTCTGATTTTGCTGCTATTTTCAAATATCCATTACTGTAAAAATGTCCATAGCTGCATATTGGTTATTTATCCTCCAGGTGCAGTTTTATATTGTTAAAACACTTTACAATACAGTATTTTATTGTTTATCTTGTAACTCTTCACTATCATGCTATTCTTAGACATTTTTCTAAGGTCTATATATTTGTTTTAACATTTTTTCTATCATTTTGCTGCAGTAAACACCAGAATTTCCCCACTGACGGATAATAAAGGGCTTTTCTATTCTAGTTTCACTTCCCTTTGTCTTTAAAGAGTTTCACCCTGCATGGGGGTGGGGGGGTAGGGCCAATACCTGTGAAAGGGGCGGAGCTATGTACAGGAAAGATATCGATTAATGAGAAAGTACAAAGTTCATCTCAGAAAGTAAGCTTGTATGAGCTTTGAGAACAGCCACTTTTAAACCGAGTGTGCACGAGGAGAAATGGGCTCGTGCACGCTCTCGCACGTGTTTAATAGGCGTTCCCTCTCTGGAGCAGGTACAGAGTTGTGTGTGTGAATTTTTTATTTATTTTTTTAAGTGGAGAGGGCGTATCTTTTCGAAAATTCGCAAAAAAACCTCCATTATACCTTTAAAGGCACACTATGCAACATTTTTCAGTTAATTAATGTGCTCCATAACGTTTTGGATGATTAAATGAGTAATTTCAGGTCGAACAAAGGTTTTCTCAGCCGCCCTGGTGGTCTGTGGGGGAAATACCGCACTTGGAATTGCAGGAGCCCTCGGCCCGCACCCACAGGCTCAGAAGT
>NW_015151694.1:27368-29977 GCF_000732505.1 Cyprinodon variegatus
GTTCCCATTGATTTAGCTTGGAAAGCGGGGAGAATGGCGCTAGGCTTACCGCACCGTGACGTCACTGCTGGAAGATGGCAGGAGGGAGGGGCTACTATATTTGGGCAAAAATGGCCGCTCCCAGAATCAGTGATTGCAACAAATTTATTTTTTTTTTTTACTGATTAAAGCTAAATTCATTAAATCACAGTGAACATATTAGTTTTAGGTATAAATAATGATCCATTGATTATTCCTTGCTGACCGAACTTTTCCTTTAAATTTCAGTCAAAACGGTTTTTGATGCTCCGGTTTGAACTGGAGGCTCACATTCACCCCCCCCCCATCAGTGTCTGACCTCACACATGCACACGTGGAGGAAAGATTAAACCAACAATTTCATGCATTTCCATGAGTGGAAATGAAGGAGACCCTCCTGAAGCAAAAGGCAATGGATCTCATTGGTAGGGAAATATTCTAAATATTTCCCTACCAATATTTCCCTAGATAAAATCTAAATAACTGGAATATTTACGTGAAAAAAGTAGAAGTCTGTTGAAGGTTAATTTTTTTTAAGGAAACCAAAAGCAGAAAATTAGTCTTGAAGATTTTCTTTTATAATCATCCTGCAGTAATTAGAGAAACGTGGAGAAAAGAGGCGATTGTTAACTGGTCATCTCTCAGCAGGAAGGTATGCCAGACAGGAAGTTAGGCTTTTCCTCCAAGGGGCCGTTTAAATTTGACCTCAGGAAAAAAACGAAAAAAAACCCTCCAAACTAGTTTGGTTTATCTAGCCGTCCTGCTTTACTTTAAAAAAACAAAACAAACCGGCAACAAAAGGAGGGATTCATTCAGGAAAACATGTGAAATCAAAGGTTATTTTCACAGATCGGAGCAAAGAGGAAACCTTCACAGCTGGATGTAAATAAACTGATTATCTAAATGACTCATAATTTTTTTTATCACATCTATGAGTCAACAGAGGATTCCCAGAAGAAAACCCATCTGAGCAAAAACAATTTAGAAATAAGTAAAGATTTCTTAAATTATGGGTATTTACCCTTAATTTGAGTAGGTAAAAAAAAGTATTTTACTCTTAAAATAAGATAATTAGATAATATGGACTTCAAATAAGACAGTCCAATTGTTTTTTTTATTTATTATTTTAAATGTAAACTATCTTGTTCCTTTGGCAAAGTGTCTCAATCAATTTAAGAAAAAATTACAAATTTAGATTTTCATTTTTTGCAGTGAGGACTTTTCTGCTCATTCCAGCTCCAGTAATCAGTGGTTCCTGTTTCTGTTTGGATTTCCTTCTTACTCACCGTTTCATGTCAAACCATTGCTGGAAGTTTGGAGGCGCCACACCCACTGCTGCTGTAAAAAGACACCAGATCTGTTTCTGGCAGAGGAAACCGGCAGTTAGTGGCTTGGTTTTAACGGACGGCGTGGATGGGCTCGGCCTGTTTTACTGGCCATCAAACTGGTAGCTTTAAAATCAATACCTAAAAGGAGTAATATAGGGATTCTTTTTAGGCCTCTAAACCAGTTTATTGGCTCAAGCTTTCAGCAGAAAATAAAGCGAGTAGAGGTGGTTTATAGAAAAGCAAATGGGAAAAAAACTCAATTAGAAATCAGGATCTTCAAAAAGCCTGAAATACGGAATCTGATTTAAATTCAATTCATTTTATTTCTATAGCTCCAATTCACATCATGTCATCTCAGGTCACTTTACAGTTCACCAGATCATCCAGTCAGATTGAGGGATTGCTGAAGAGTCAATGCAATCAGCTGGTTTTCCTTAGATAGAAAACTTTGAATCAATCTGACTGGAATTTAATTGAAAGAAAAATGTACCAACAAATATTTAAAAGAATAAAACATCTAAGAAAACAAAGTAAGTCTGAAAACCTGATTTAAATTCAGATAACTTTCAAATTTCAAATTACTGTGTGTTATCTTTACTAGCAACAATAGAGGCTCTAAATGCACTCCATGACGTTTTGTCCACGCTTCTCGTTTCTTGTGCATCAAGCCAACCTGAGGCTAAAGTGTGTCACAACTTTAAAGTTGAATCCATGAAGGAGGAAACGAAGGTTCTCTGTGTTTTCAAACACGTGCAGACATCTGTTCAGGACTCAAACCAAGCGCTGGATTCTCACACACAATGATGGTTTTTTTCCACGCTACACTGACAGCCTGGTTTTCTTTTCAGTTTTTCATCTCCAAGCCAAGACTGGATGACTCAACGCAGTGTGGCAACAGCTCCAGAGAAGCAGGAATCAGAGATCCGGAGAAACATTTAGAGCAGAGCAGAAAAGTTTGGAGCGTTTGTCCACTGAGTCACCATCTGTTGCCTTCTGGTTCCGGCACACTGTTCAGTTAAAAAGACAAGGGGGGGGCTTGCTCACTGCATAACACCAGTGTGGAGAGGAACCAGCAGGAAATGATGCATGAATGCACAAGAACCACTGCAGATCAATTTTTGTGGTAAATCTTGCAGCAGTGGAAGGCCGATAAAATCTTCAGTGACTTCCATACTAAAGAGGTGATCATCACAAATATCCCTGATCCTGGTTTCTTTTGAACAGATAAAACCAGAGTGACGGCATGACCCAAAAGTGGCAACC
>NW_015151694.1:31659-35441 GCF_000732505.1 Cyprinodon variegatus
GAGTTCATTATCTGACGCATGCAGATACACACCAGGAACCTGGAAACTTCAAAAATACTGAATTACAAAAAAACATTTAAAAAACAAACATGTTTAATTTATATATATACAAAAATGAATATTAGGAACTATATTTATCAAACATTATACTGGGCAAGTAAAAATAGTTTCTGGGCAAATGAAATGTTAAAGTCACTTGTCCAAAGGGCAAGTGGTAAAAATCCTTAACGTCAACCCCTGCAACTAATGCCAGGTGGGAACCGGCATATGCTAGTTCCCAATGATGCCGGTTCCTATCTGGCATATACCATTTTTCTAAACTGGCATATGCCGGTTGCCACTTTTGACTCTAGCTGCTGCTGTAAAACCAGGTGAGAAAGTTTGCACCACTGTTCACCTTCCAACCTTTCCAGAAACATTCCTTTAGCATCTTTAATATGAGCTTCTGCTGCCCGAATAATCCCACAAGCTGCTGTTCAGTAAATGAAGCATGTAGATGATTCTTCCGAGGCCCACCTACCAAATGACACTGGATCTGTGAAGCAGCTGTCAGCAGCTAACAATCGGATCCAGTTTGATCTTTGTAACTTTACAGGCAGTGAAAAACGTGCATCTATTCAACCATCATGTCTCAGATCCCTCAGCATTCACCCATCTGGTCTGAAGCTAATGTTAAAGCTCTAAACATTAGCAATCTTAATAAACAAAATATAAAAATTCTGGATAAGAAAACAAACGTATCATTACTCTCCAATACAACCAAAACATGGTTTTCTCAGGTGGGAAAACAGCAGCGATTATGGAAACTCGTAGGCAAGCAGGTCGTGTGAAGAAAGGGATAAAAACTGAGCATCGATGATTTCCTTCCATCTGAGGCCGAGGATTCAGACCCATCAAAGATCCCAGAGCTACATTTAAAATACATAATCTGTTAAAAAAAATACTGAATCTTTTTTTTATTTTGATTAACAGTTTCAACGACTTGCATTTTTTCAAATTTCCATTTATAGAACTTCTTCTTTGCATCAATAATGAAACAAAATTCATTCCATACAGAGAGGAATTCTGGGAAAAAAAATGATTAATTCATCATTAATCAGATTACAAAATAAGAGAATCACAGATCCGATCGATCCGATCCGTGGGCTTAGCGAATTGCCGGATATCCGACACTATTGTTGGATAAATTAACTGATTACCTCACCATGCGAACAAAGGCATGATGATGACATAAATATCGAAAAATGAACACAAATATAAATCATTGCAGCTCTACGCGATGACATCATAAAACTGTAATGCTGTTTGATTTCGATAAAAATAGAACTGACTGGATCGACATCAATCATCCGATATCCTATGCAGCAAGTTAGCCGATATCGTAGCCGATATCCGATCTACGTTTCAGATCACTGCATTTTTCTATAAAAAGAGAAGAAACTGAGCATCGCTCACTGATGTATGAACCTAAATCTTTTAGTTCCAACAGTTTAAAGGAAGCTGATAAATCGGACGAATGAAGCTGCTTTAAAGCCCTCGTTGGGCTGAAACCTCGCCCGCAACCAGCTCCTTGTTTTTGCTGGGAATGCTGGTCCAGTCATCCGGAGGCCTGAGTCACAGCTTCTTGGTTGAGTGGGATCTGCTCCACCTCCTCCTCCTCCTTTTGAAAGGCCAGATGCAGTGCAGCCAAAAATCTCAGCAACATGTCTCAACAGTTTCCAGTTAATCCATTCAGGAGCTACGTGTGCAACTGTGCATGCTCCTGTTTGGATCCTGTTTTTCTGATTTCACCATCAAACTGAGGACCGTTTTCTGCAGGGCCTCCCTTCCTTTGCTAACGGTTTAGTTTAGGACAGAATACTGAAGTGAATTTAGGTGAAGGTAAGAGTTGCACTAGTAATAGTTGGGTTAAGGCTTCGTCTCCTTTAAAGAGCCCCTAATATCTGCAGCCTCTCTGGATGATAATCAGTGGAGAACCCTGCATTGGGCCTCCTCAGAGTAACCCGGTCTGCTTGGTAGAATGTCGCAAGTCGGGTAAATCCAACACGTTGCATCATCTTGCCCCGATACCATGTAGTGTGCGGTGTCCACCACCCCAAGCTCTTTCAAATCAGATGCTGGAGTTTGGATTAGCTGGGAGACGCTGCACCCAAGGTGTCACCTTTCCTCCTCCATAAAACTACAGAAAATGACGGTGAATCACTTTCCTTAAAGAGTAAAAGTATAAAACGTTCTCCTGGCTTCTCTGTTTGCTCCATTAAAATAAAAATATATGAAAATGTTTATAATTAGTACTTATATTAACTTAAATGATCAAAACTTTAAAAACAAGGTGCAAACCCAAGTAAAGCTCAGGGTTTTATGGCCGAAACAATTAATCAGATTAATCAATTATCCAGTCTAAAACAATCGTCATCGAATTTAGTAATTGATTAATCATGAACTGAAGTATAGAGACTGTAAAACCTGCCTTTAGCTGACAGAGCGACTCACTTACAGCAGGATTTATACCAAGATTTAAAAAAAAAACATAACATTTTGGATTTAACAGATAAAAAAATATTTTCATCTCTCAATCTGCTCTATCCAGAACTCCTCAAGTGGAAATTTTAGTTTAATCTGGTTTCATTTAATAGAAAAAAATACTTTAAGGAACCTTTGGCTATCTGATTATAAATCGATTAATCTAAAAAATAATAAACAGATTAATCAAAATAATCAATACTTGCAGCCCTAGTTTTAACTGGGATAATATTGGCATGTTTTTTGTGTTTTTTTTTCGTGGCGACATAACGTTTGTTAAAAAAAAAAAAAAAATGTTCTCTTTTTGAACAGAAAAAAAAATTACCGTAGACAAAAAAAAAAAAAAATTGGGAAAATGAAAAGTTTTAAACCTGAAAAACTTATAGGAAACTGCTAAATTTCAATATTTTTGGTTTGAAAGACAAATATGTGAAAGATAACTAACGATTTCAATGCAACATTTAGAACATTTCCAATAGCTGACAGTCAGTTAATTTAAACCCCGCCCCCACGTTGAGGAACTATCTTAAAAAATAAAGTAATTGTGAACATTTCTTTTCCTTTTTTTGTTGTTAAAATAAAAAGCCTTTGAAAAATATTCATGGCCCATATTTAGCTCCATAGGTTGATGCATGCATGTTTTCACAGATGAAAGGTTGAGCTCAGCCGCTGCTCCCTCTGTTTGCTGAACATTAACATTGGATTTAGTAAAAGTTTGCTTTTAGCTTAAATTGAGAATTGGTGACATTTATTATCAAAGTTTCAGTTTTATTATTCGAATGGAGGAAAAAAACAATATCGGCCCAAAGAATACAGAATGCATATCAGGGATCGGTTAGACCGATTTTAAAATAATCGCTATCGGCCTTTTTTCCTGCACTTCAAGCCTCCATTTTGGCGAGGAGGGAGGTTTCCTAATCCATTCATTGCTAAATTACGGCACCAAATGCTTAAATGCGACTCATTGAAAACGTTCTAAACTGATGATACTTTATTATTTTAGAGTTGTTTTAATAAACAACCAGGCAGGTATCCACGATATATTGGCATTAATATCGATATCGGCCAATGTTGGTCATTTTTAAGCATATTATTAGTTTGATAAGAGAAAATGGGCCGATATTGACAACTGATGGGGAAGATTCTCAGTCATTCAGGTCATAGTCGTTCCAAAAAAGTAAAAAAAAACAATCCACTGGTCTTTGTTTCTAAGTTTGAAGACGTTCAATTCAACATTTCAGAAATAGTGTTGAGTTTGA
>NW_015151694.1:37095-39382 GCF_000732505.1 Cyprinodon variegatus
CACGCGAACCGAACCGAGACAGTCGAACCGAACGGTTTTCAAACCGTTCCATCTCTATTCTTAACATCAATGCAGTATCTGGTATTGCAGGCTGTTAGGTTAGTTCTTTATTAGTCATGTGTATTACCCATCTGTTAGCCAGATTAGATGGGGAGGACGGCCTTCCTTCACATGGTGCATCACATTGTGTGTGCAGAGGCTACCTAATGAGGACAGACCTATTGTCTGTACAATAAGCGCAGGATGACGATACATCCTGGAGCCAGACTGATAAAGAAGAGCTATCTGTAATCCTGAGGTATTGACTATGGGTATTGCTGGTCGGATCGGGTATGCTCATTGACAGAACACAAGTTTTTGTATTTGAAAGGACGCACACCATGGGAGACTCTTGATGATGCCCCATCATATGACCTTTTTTCAAGGCCGTATGATGGGGCATCACCACCATAAGTTACTTTCATTTCAAGAAGTCTCCATTGGGGGGCGCCCTTTCAAATACAAAGAAACGGATCAGTACTCAACACTCAATTGTCTCCATTACACCTGTAAATCAGAAACCAAAATTAGCTCAGAGCTGTAATTTGCCACTTAATCTATGGAGATATAAATAAAAACACACAGAAATTTTCAACTAGATCAAACAACTGGAAGTGGGTCAGGAGCATTACAACCCTTGTATGACTGAAACGTTGCAAATAAATGCGTTCAGTGTGCAGGAGTCCCTTTTAAAGGGTATTTAATAGTTCCCTGGAGGTCTGGAAGGATTAGACTCTGAAATATTTGCATTTTATTGAGCAGAACAGCTAAAGCCAAGTTAGGCTGGATGGAGAGAAGCTCTGGTTGTGGAGATCACTGAGGTCTGGAGCTGCAGGTCGGATTTCAAAGAAACGTAGAAATGATATCAGGAAGCGTATCAGGAAGTCTGCAGCCGAAATATGTCATCCTTCCTCTTTTAAAGCAGAATATGAAGAACTTTGGCGTCAGACTGGAATAGCAAAATTTTTGATTCAAATCAGTGATAATGAAGCATCTTCTCAGTAAAACTGATATGTTTTATAATATTTACAGGGTGAGGCGGTTCGCAGAGCAAAAACTGATGATTGATCCTTAGAAAAAGGAAAAAAAAAAACCTGAGTTTGAAGTTTGTTTTCTAAAGGAGGGCCGCAGTGCTGCTCTTCTGAGAGAACAGGGGAGGAAACGCTCCCAGGAACGGCGGCTGCATTGCAACACTCGCCTCAAACGATTCCAGTCTGCTCTCTCTGCAGAACAAAAACAATCTTTCTGGTCCAACTGGTTGATGTGCCAGTTACCAAAAACAAGCTTTGATTCGAAGGGATTAGTACCAGAAATCAGAAGATGTTTTTAACCAGTTAGGTTCCTTTTTTCACTAAGTAAAAGCGTCTCTGTTTCATGTCAACTTTCCCCCAAAATAACTAAACAAGAAACACAGAAAGCAGCTCTGCTGAAGCATCACATCATTCTGACTCCAACAGTAACTCTGTTTAACATCGATCCGACCACAAAGCTAACGCTCTCGTTGCCACTGCATGACTTCACCCACCTATAAAAAAAAAAAACAACACTTCGCACTGTAGTCTTACGTCTTTGATTTGCAACTTCTTGACATCCTGTACGCCCCTGCACATGAGCGCCAGGCCGATCTGAGAAAAGAAACAGAGAGCCACTTTCTCTTCCTCCTTCCTACACATGACTGACTGCAGGGAGACACACACACACAGCAGCCAATTCCTCCACGTTTCTATCGGATTAAACACATGCAGAGCCATGCATGCTGCACTGAGGGTGTGTTAGCAGACCAAACACCCTGCCTCCACTTTTAGCTCTCTGATTGTAGGTCACTCTTCTTGTTGACTCAGCGCCGCATTAAGAGCACCGCTGTACACGACAGGAGTGCTACAGCTGCTTTTCTACAGGATTTCACATCTTACAGGCAAACTACAGATGTTTCATTTAGGGCTGCAACTAACGAGTATTTTGCAAATCAATTAATCTGTTGATTATTTTTTATTTGAAACATTTTTATAAGTTCCATGTTTTTACAAAAGGAAAAAATAGAAAATTGCACACTGTGTTGCACTGATATCGATACCAGTATCAGGCGGGCCCAGATCCAGCACTAGAATGGTGGTATCGGTATCGGCAAGTACCAACAAATAGGACACCGATACCCAGTGTTGTGCCTGAACGCGTTCATTGAACGAAAGTTCATGAACTCGTTCATATTTTGGGCGAACGTGAACTGAACGTACTGCATTACTGCCTG
>NW_015151694.1:40622-43516 GCF_000732505.1 Cyprinodon variegatus
GAACTTTGAACTAGTTCACGTAGAAAGAGAACTTTCCCAACACTGCCGATACCATTTAGAGAGCCAAAAGTTTCTTCAACTATTGTCACCCATTCCAGGTAGGCAATAAAAAGGTAGGCAGCAGCTTGAACAACCATGATGGCGATTATTTTACATCCCAGTAGGATGCAGTTCTTCATAGATACACACACATCCATTACAAACTGATGGTATCGGTATCGGCCGATACTGCACAGCCAGGTATCGGTATCAGGGCCAAAAAATGGCATTAGAGAAACACTACGCACAACCCCATGTACGGAGGCATTAGACCTCGATGCGGCCGACCCGGGTTTGAATCCGACCCATGGTCCTTTGCCACATGTCTCACCCCTTCTCTCGTTCCCCTTTCCTGTTAACCTACTGTCCAAAAAACAAAAAAAAGAGCCACTAGTGCCGTTAAAAACTAGTGTTGAACAGATCGCAATACCAGTATCAGGAGGGCCCAGATCCAGCACTATAATGGTGGTATCGGTATCAGTGAGTACCAACAATTAGGGCACCGATACCATTTTGAGAGTCAAAAGTTTCTTCAACTATTGTCACCCATTCCAGGTAGGCAATAAAAAGTTCTACTGGATTTACTTTGTTTTAGTCCGTTTCCTGCTTCACAAAGGTAGGCAGCAGCTTGACATGAAGCCATGATGGTGATTATTTTACATCCCAGTAGAATGTAGTTCTTCATAGATACACACACATCCATTACAAACTGATGGTATCGGTATGGGCCGATACTGCACAGCCAGGTATCGAGTATCGGGGACAAAAATGGCAGCTCACCAAAGAGATGGGTTAAATCCAGAGAGTTCATTTCGTTGCTTTATATTAGTGACAGTGTATTGACAATAAAGTTGAAGTCCATTCTAATCAATCAATAATCAGATTGCCCAAAGTTCCATAAATAAATGTTTTTATGAAATTAAATCAAGTGAGTTCTTGTCAGGGTTAGTTGAGGTTTGAGGACCCAGATGCAGAGGCAGAGAGGCTGAGGAGATTGCTTGCAGCTTAATGGGCCAAAAAGTAAACAAAGGCAGGAATGCAAAGCAAACCAGAACTATGGAGACATCAGGGGAAAACCAAACACGAGGAGCCAGGGAGAGACGAGGAACATAGACCACAGCATGGGAGGACAGCAAAGACAAGGAACCAACCGAGAGTGAGAGCAGAGGGAGAGCATATGTAGCTGACAGAAACAAAGGGAGGGCTAACGAGCTGACAAGGAGCAGGTGTGAGAGGAGACAATGAGGGACCCGAGGGTAAAGAAACACACACAAGAGGGCAACAGAGAACAACAGAAAAACATGAGAACTAACATAAATCTAGAAATTACAACAAAACTGGAATTAAACCAATAAAACTAGAAAACAAAGAGCAAAGTAAAGACCAACAGAACCAAGACCATGACAGTTCTGGACAGAGCATATTAAAAGAAGAACCTTTTTATTTATTTTTTTTTTTTTACTTAAATGCAACATATTTATGTATTTTTTTTAAATCTTGGTATAATTCCTGCTCTAAGTGTGTCGCTCTGTCAGCTAAAGTCATGTTTTACAGTCTCTATACACTTCAGTTAACGATTAATTTATTACTAAATTAGCTGACGAATATTTCAACAATCAATTAATCTAATTATTTGTTTCAACCCTAATCGGGACATTAAGAGATTAGGAGTTAATTTGCAATATTAAGGAGATAATTTATAACCTGAGGTGGATAATCTGAGTTCAGAAGATAAAAGGCCTGTTTGTCCATAGGATGCATCCTAACTATGACCTTTATGACTGAGAATCTTCCCCAGTAATGATATCTGGGAAGTTTCTTGGTGTGAAGAATACAGGTTTATGTTTTAGCTAAACCATGATGGAAAGACTTCAGCAATAATCTAAGGGGATCAATGGCTGATGTTTATCAGTGGGAGAAAACCTAAAAGGTAGTCATCACCCGAGAAACACCCTAAGAAGGTTAGAAAAAGTCCCCGTGAGTTCATCCTGGGGTCAGGCCGTGATTACTCAGGGAAAATAACCTCTAACCACAGACTCTAAAGGTTTCAGTAAGCAAGTTTAATTTTAAAATGTTACTTTAGCACGGTTATAACTAAAAACTAAAACAAAAAAAAACATCCCTGTATCTATCAACTGCTGAATTCGCATCACTTTGGGGAAAAACCCTGAAATTTTCTAGAAGAAATCCTCAGGAAGGTACATCCAAGGACACGCTTCCCAGAAAAGGTTTGTTCCTTTTCTCTGAAGACTAAACCATAAATTATGGTAAAAACAAGAAAGATTTCAGCCGTACGAACTCCTGAGGACAAAATGTTTTAAGAGAGAAAGCGAGCATGGAGCATGTTTATGTTTAATGTCCAGAGAGAGAAGCTGTAATTTCTCACGTCTCTTTAGGATTACCACAACAAACCGTTAGTTTGCACAGATAGAATCAATGAGAGCGAGTTATGAAATCCTACAGTAGCAGCCTTTCAAAATGGCCCCTCCCAGCCAAATGGAAGCACACTTCCCTCCAACTCCCAGAGAAATTCCCTCCAACTTCCAGCCACTGCAGTGACCCCCTCTTGCATATTTCTTTTACCCTGACTCCACCCTTTCCCTGAATTACAGGGTCTGATCAGGAGATGGCGCTTCTCTTTAGATCTTAATTTCAACATATCATGAGTGAAAGAATATTTTAGTACAAAGATTGACGTTTAAAAAGGAATTGTAGTGAACCAACCAAGGACCAACCAAGGGCCAGCCAAGGACCAGACAAGGACCAGCCAAGGACCAACCAAGGACCATCAAAGACTAACCAAGGACCATCAAAGACCAACCAAGGACCATCAAAGACTAACCAAGGACCATCAA
>NW_015151694.1:45545-48213 GCF_000732505.1 Cyprinodon variegatus
GCTTTAATTTAAATAGCCCTTCAAGTTAAGGACAACTTCCAGAAGTTATGATTGAAATAAAACTAGTTTTGTAAAATTTATACCATTTATTACTTTTATTATAAAACTCGAGTGAGAAAAAGAAAAATCAATTAATCAGATTTGGTAGGAAGAAAATCAAAGATACGATATTTAATTCCCATCGCTCCATGAAAAAAACAGATCCACAATAGGGGTAGCAGAGAGGATGGACGGCCACCACCGTGCTTAAGTATTGAATCGGCTCCATTGAATAAATGTTACACCCTTTTTTTTATGGTAAACTTATTAATAAGTGGGATACTGACATGTATGTATTTCAGGGGATAATTTAGCCTCCATGTACCTCAAGGATAACAGCACTAGTTCCCTCCCCGGGGGTCCAGACCCCCATTTTGGGACCCCAGGAGGTCTGCAACCTGCAACCTGCAGCTCCATCTATTATGGCTCTTAATAGAGGCTCCAAAGGATATAAAGAACTAACTAATATACTTTAATAACAAACACCAGCCATAGGAGCTTTAGTGGTTTTTAATAAAGAATATTTTAACTGATAATTCACAAGAGAATGACTTAAAAAGAACCAGAAATATGTTTTTAGAGTCATTGTTTTAAATAAACTTGGAAAAGATGTTGGACTGTTGTTGAGGGGATCTGTGTTGGTGGCCTTAGGATTGCATTATTCGCAGATGATGTGGTTCTATTGGCTTCATCAGGGCGTGATCTACAGCCGAGTGTGAAGCGGCCGGGATGAGGATCAGTGCCTCCAAATCCGAGACCATGGTCTGGAGCTGGAAAACGATAGCTTGCCCTCTCCGGGTTAGGGAGGATGTACTGCCCCTAGTGGAGGAGTTTAAGTATCTTGGGATCTTGTTCACGAATGAGGGGAAGATGGAGCAGGAGATCAACAGGCGGATTGGTGCGGCGTCTACTGTGAAGCGGGTCCTGTACCGGTCTGTTGTGGTTCAGAGAGAGCTGAGCCAAAAAGCAAAGCTCTGGATTTACCGGTGGATCTACGTTCCTACCCTCATCTATGGTCAGGAGCTTTGGGTCATGATTGAAAGAACGAGATCCTGGATACAAGCGGCTGAAATGAGTTTTCTTCGTAGTGCGTCTGGGCTCTCCCTTAGAGATAGGGGGAGGAGCTCAGTCATCCGGGGGGGACTCAGAGTAGAGCCGCTGCTCCTCCACATCGAGAGGAGCCAGTTGAGGTGCCTCGGGTATCTGGTTAGGATGCCTCCTGGACATCTCCCTGGTGAGGTGTTCCAGGCACGTCCCACCGGGAGGAGACCCAGGGGGAGACCCAGGACACGCTGGAGGGACTTTGTTTCTCTGCTGGCCTGGGAAGTCTGGGCCTCCCTACTGAAGCTGCTACCCCCGCGACCCGACCCCGGATAAGAGGAAGAGAGAGGGAGGATGGATGGATGGATGGATGGATGGATGGATCATTATTTTAAAAAGGTAAATATACCAATACACTTTTGGTTGTTTAAGATGCCCCAGATTTCCTACGACAGGTATTTAATAAAAATAATAGGTTCTGTTTAATTAGATAATTATTTCATATTTTGCGGCTCTAAATGACTTTTCCCTAGTCGGACACGGGGAATAAAGGCTCTTTGGATATGAAAGGTTGCAGCCCCCCACATTTGACATGAAAATTGTTGCTTTTGTATTTTAAAAATTACCTCAGCAGCAGCAGTGAAGCCTGCATAGATATCCACCCAACCAGAAAGCGCAGAGCTTTAATTCACTTTAGAATGTTAGGAATTCTTCTCTGAGCTGCAGATGCAGCCTTTAAAAGCTCTGATTGCACTTTAAACATAGTTTAATTTCCCTTTGGGAGTTAATGAAGGATTTTGGAATGAGGTTGGACACATAAATGTGGCGACTGGGGATAATTCAGTTACAGCATCTGTTGGTTCCCAAGTTTAAAACGTTTCATCCGGAGCCACAAAATGCACTGGAATATAAAGCTGTAAGAGACAGAGGGAGCCTGTGTCCCAGCAGACTCCCTCAGAAAGGGACATTTACAACATTCTGGAGAAGAGGGGAAAGAAATAGCTGCAGCTGGCTGATGCAACTTCCTGCTGATGTCTGCAGAAAATGGTAAACATGATTTTTTACTTTTACTTAACTTGCAAAAACATAAATTAAAATTATTTAAAAAAAAATCTTACAAGTAAAATCATAACAACAAAAACGTAAATAAAAAAAAAAGAAATGCCAATCAAAACCCTGCTACTTTTAGTACAAAAAACACTTGAAATATTTGAATAAATATAGAAAATAAACAAAATGACCAGTCATCCTCCTCTGATTAAATTGCAGTTGTGGGGAAAAAAAGATCATCATGATAAACTATAAAAATATATCAGATTTCCGATGCAACTCATACTACTTGCATTGCAAAAAGTAAAATGAAAAAACTGCAAAAAGCAAAATGAAAACAAATGCAAAGAGCAAAAAGAAAAAAGTGTAAAAAGCAAAATGAAAAAAAATGCAAAGAGCAAAAAGCAAAAAGTGTAAAAAGCAAAATGAAAAAAAATGCAAAGAACAAAATGCAAAAAGTGTAAAAAGCAAAATGAAAAAAAAATGCAAAGAGCAAAATGCAAAAAGTGTAAAAAGCAAAATGAAAAAAAAATGCAAA
>NW_015151694.1:50473-51677 GCF_000732505.1 Cyprinodon variegatus
ATGACCATCAGCATCTGCTTGCCTTTTATTTTTAGACACTTTTGTCAAACTTTTATCTATACACCTTCAGTAGTGGATTATTTAGTGAAAGGTCATGTAAAGGAAGCCGCCATTATTCTATTGGATGAATGAGGAACATCTTGTCCAGGTCACAGTCCAACAGCCGCTTTATGAAGCTTTTATCAAGTCCTTTATTCCTCAGACACTCATCATGCTTTCATGTCTACAGTACAGCCTGTTTTTGTGCAGTTAGTGGCCTTAAACAGCTTCAGGACTCGCCGCCTGTTGGTCGTGTTCCTAAAATTCTATGAGCTTAAGAAAAACGGGGCTTTATAAAACCTGATTAACAGTTTATTTCATTTATTTTTAATGAATGTTTGAATTACGATCTAATAATGAGGTAGAAGATTTGATTGGATGAACTTTGTTCTATAGCAGACTTTCCCAACTGATGGTTTTCCATCTTCATGATGAGAATCCCTTTAGTCATGTGTAGACAAAAACAATTTAAGGTCAGATCGACATACGGAGTATTAGGGCCAGGCTAGAGATTTTTTTTTCCATCTGTTTTGAGAATAAAGTCGTAAAATAAAGTCATAACATTACAAGAACGAAGTTGTAAAATTACGAGAACGAAGTCGTAAAATTACGAGAATGAAGTCGTAAAATTACCAGAATAAAGTCGTAAAATTACGAGAATAAAGTCGTAAAATTACGAGAATTAAGTAATAAAATTATGAGAATGAAGTCGTAAAATTACGAGAATTAAGTAATAACGAGAATAGTCATAACATTACGAGAATAAAGTCGTAAAATTACGAGAATTAAGAAATAAAATTACGAGAATGAAGTCGTAAAATTACGAGAATAAAGTTGTAACATTACGAGAATAAAGTCATAACATTACGAGAACGAAGTCGTAAAATTACCAGAATAAAGTCATAAAATTACGAGAATAAAGTCGTAAAATTACAAGAATGAAGTAATAAAATTACGAGAATGAAGTCGTAATATTACAAGAATAAAGTTGTATTTTATGACAACTCTTCCCAGAATCCCTGTCTTCCCTAAAATGAGGAATGTGGAGCATCATGTGAAGTTCTACTTTAGCATCAGTTTGACTAATCAGGAAATCTTTTAGCAGCAGCATCAAACTGGGCAGGATGTCAAAGTGGACTCTGGTTGCTGATTGGTGGAGCTGGTC
>NW_015151694.1:53965-55816 GCF_000732505.1 Cyprinodon variegatus
CCCTTCTAGTTACATTGCAAAAAATGAATAAAAACAAAAATTTTATTCAATGCAAAGAAAATAATAAAACAAAAATGCCAATCTATTTTGACACAACTCAAAATATTAATAAATATTCTTTAAAAAAAAAACGCCAAAGCAAACTCTTCTACTATTTTATCCTTCTACTATCTACAGAAAAAACTAAAATAAAACTAAATCCATTTTGTATGGACCAGAGCCCAGAATCCTCCACCTGAGAAACTAAAACTTTCCACCATCCTGAGCTGAGCCCGCCTGCACTGCGCTCCATCAGACACTCATCCCTTTAACACCAAACTGGCGCGTGCAGAAGCGCAAACGACCAAAAGTCTGCAGCCCCTCCACATGCGCGCGCACACACACCCTCTCACACCCACGCATGAGGAGCGTGGTCACGTCACGGTCCTCACACACACTTCACCGATGGTCCGACTGATGATTCTGGGCTTTCAGCAGCGACTCTGTTCCAACCTGCCTGTTTCTCTCTATCAAAACACAGAAGAATGCGGCAGAACTGCGCAAAAACAACAAGAAAAAAAAAAAAAACTCCAATCTAAGCGCCTGAGATCAGCTTCACATCAGAATCCTGGATGTTTCCCATCAACACTGACCGACTGATTAGATGTTTTACTCTCAGCTGAACTTCACAACACAGGAGGGAAGTTTTCACACAAAGCCTCAGAGTTGCGACTAATGGCAGCAGAAGAGAAATGCGCAGAATAAATGCGCAGAATAACGGCGCGTTTGGTTTGTTTCACTCACCCAAACTGTTGGTGGAGGAATCCATTCTCCAATGTCTCCCCTTCAGCCTGAAAAGTGCAGTTTGTTTGGATGCAGAGTCAACGTCAGGCTACGGTGACTTTTCCATGCTGAGAGCGAGAGAGGGAGGGAGGGAGGGAGAGAGAGAGGAGTGTTGCGCAGCTACACGCACGCGGCTGCGCGTCAATCTGCGAAATCTGCGCGAAGAGCAAACCCCGGAAACGCGTTTTCCCTCTAAATAAAACCCCTGCGCTGTATTCAGTCCATAGAAAGTGATTTTAAAAGCGTTTTAAAAAGAAAAACGTGTCATTTCGATCTGAAAGTTTGAAAAATATCATTTATTCTGCTTACCGGTTTCCCTCCAAGTAGAATGCATCTTTCACTGCAAAATAAATTGATTCTGAAACTGAAATAAACCCTAAAAAAAATAAACCCCCAACTTTTGAATCGTCATGAATGAAAGGGTGTGTATTAGTTAGCCTTTGTCGCCACCACGCGACGCTAAGCGGTACTGCAGCCTTTACATTTGTGGCTGTAGGATAAAATGTCAGACTTTAAATATATATTTCATGGGTATTCAGCTTATTATGAGGAAAATAAGGAAGATTTTTATTAGTTAGAATGATCTTTAAGTGCAATTATTCTAATAACCATAAGAAGACCCATTCCTCCTGCAATGTTTTAGTGGCAATGCAGGGATTGCAGCTTGCTGGCTGATCACAAATTTTCTTATTAAACAGTTGTTATGACGTTTGCAAAACAGCTTTAACATTTAAATCTTATTTTATTTTAAATGAAAAATCCACAAATTAAAAGAGATTTGAAATGATTGAGAGGCAGGCCACTCAATCATTTCTGAGGATTTTTATCTCTTGTCATTTGGTTGGAAAGAATGTCCTTTGTTTCACTGATTTACAAAAATATCAACATCCCATAGAAGAAAATGTCATACTTTTTTTGCAAATATAAAAAGTTTTAGTTTTTTTTTAATCCTAAAAGACAAATAAAACAGCAGTTATTTAAGAATGTAAATAAATGTTCTTGCTATTGTTAAATCCAGAATAGAATTTA
>NW_015151694.1:57036-59630 GCF_000732505.1 Cyprinodon variegatus
CTGAACACAGACCAACAACTAGGTGCACAGAAATGAAAGCGACAGGATTTTTATCAAAAACATAATTAATGTGATTGACATTTCCAGCAGTCACCATTTCTCATAATCCCCATTGTTTGAAGTTTAGAGGGGGTTAGATACCACCTTTGTATTCATTTATACTGAATACATTTCCCTTTGGCCTCTTTTACAAATTGACAGGAATCTAATAACATTTTGTCCCATTCCTCCTTACTTATAATATACCTCGAATCATTTATGCCAAATAATTCTTAGATTTTCATGTATAACAAATTTATATTTATTTTATTTATTTATTTGTTATTTTCTTTATTTCTGTCTTTTAATCAGAACCTGTCTGCAGGTTTAATGTTTAATGATTGTTTTTTTCATTTGTAAAGGTTTATTTAACGACAGTTTAGATTATGTAATGATGCGAAGAAAACAAAAAAAAGCTTAAAATGTGTATAATTTTATTAAATTTAAAAACAAGTATTCAGACAGACAAAAGGGAGGAGACGAGGAAAACAGAAGATACAGTTGAGTGGTAAATGGTTTTTTATTCGTATTTCTTCACGTTTTTAGTATCTATTTAATGTTAATTCAACTATTTTTATCTAAATTAGTTGATAAAAAAGACCGATTTGATCGTTTGTTTTTAGTTGAAAGCCTTTGGAGTCTTCGGAACTATTTATCGACTCGTTGTTTTGTTTCCGGGGGGGACAATAAGCGTGTAGGACCAGGATGTTCCGCCGGTTTTCCAACATGGCTGCCTCCATTGGAAGCGAGCTTTGAAGGAGACTAAAAAAAGAGATGTTTATGTCATTGCTCCAGCTCTGAGTTTTATTCTAATGGATAAAGGAGGAATATTTATCGGAATATTTGAACATAATCGAAGCCGTTTTTTTATGACATTTCCCACTTTGCGTGTTTTTTTCTGCTTATAAAAGTTCCTCTCAGTGTGGCGGATCACTGCCGATCAGTCCGTTTCTCATCAGGTTGATCCCGGATGGCTCCGCTGACAGGATGAAGGTTTCCCGCTGCCTCCTGCTCCTGGTCCGGCCGGTCCGGACCGCGGTCCAGTTCGGAGCTCCGCTTCCAGGGCCCCACGGCCCGCAGCAGGTCAGCTGAAGGCTCAGAGGCCGGTTCTACGGAAGACGATTAGGGCCATTAAGAAAAAGAACAAAAAAACATTAAACGAAGTTAACTGTTTTTAAATTTTATTTCAGTTTAATATGAGGGGAAAAAGGCAGAATTCTGAGATTTTGTTTATTATCTCTGATTTAAAAAACGATTTATTTCAAACTATATAAATATGAACAGAATCATTTTATAAAGATGGAAAAAACATTTAAAGTTATTTCAAGACTGAAAGATCAATTAAAATCAATAATTAGAGAAAAAAAAATTCAAACTAATTTTCGTTTAAATATAAAGATTATGAAATCAGCTCCTTCAGTGACAATATTTAGTCCTGCCTGCATGTTGGCTCCGCCTCCGAACATCCTGACAGGTTCAGGTTCAAGAAAAACAAACAAACAAACAAAAAACAGAATGGAATGGGGGTCGTTTGGCTGCTTTGTTAGCCTGCAATGCCCCATACCTGTCTATGTCTCTGAAAGGGGGTCGTTAGAGGGAGGGTCCAATGCATTTTTCCACTGATAAAAGGGAATCTGTTCTTCCAAATACGCTGATTTCCATTATTGGAGACCTTCTGCATGAGGCAAAGCCTTTGCTCCTCAGATTTAGCCGTTAGTTCATTAAAATTTACCAATAATATAATTAAACTGAATAGAAAATAAGAATAACAGAGCAGCTTATGTAATGCATGCCGGTTACATCACCTGAAATGGTCACACAATGACCTCTGACCCCTCCTTGGAAAGTTCTGAGCCTTTACTTCCCAATGATGGCGGCCATTAGGGGGCGGGGCTAAAATGTATACATTACTCCCACAGAGTCACACACTTCAGGTGGAATTTTAAATCTCATTTTATTTGTTTACACATCTATAAAACAAAAAGTACTTAATAATTTTTAAACATATTTTAGAAATTTTAAAGCCCCATTTGAAAGGTGTGTGGATGAAACACCATGTGACTGCGTTTTGGCTATTTCTATAATTAGATAAACTGTACTGAGCCTGCTGGGTTTAAGGGGTTAAAGCTGAAAATGCTGCATAAAACTTCCAGAACTGATTTAAAGTCGCTGATTATTCCAGAAACGGATCAAAGGTTTTGGAGAATTTTGAAGATTTTTGTTAAAGTTGAAGGGAAATCATATTTAAACGTGAAATCATTCTGGCTTAAACATGTATATAAATGTTCTCTTTATTGGACGATATTGGCCCAAAATTTAGAAAATGTCTATAAAAAAAAAAAAATCTACATCAGCCTGAATACCTAAATTCAGCCAATCATATATCAACGGTCATCTGTCAATCAAATGTTTTCATCATAGCATCTTGATTCATGTGTCGCAGCTAATATACGCAACGGTTGAAACCAGAATCCTTTCCTTTCCCATTGAGTTGCGTCCCAGTGTTCACGGGGATGGACGTCTGTGTCTTCGGCAGGCGTAGAGCTAACAGAACT
>NW_015151694.1:59640-61494 GCF_000732505.1 Cyprinodon variegatus
ATATATTTAAAAAAGCTAACATGTAAATCCCTAGAAGTAGCCGGTCATCATGTGACCAAAGTCCGTTTTCTTCCCGGGACTCAGCCTGTTGCTCGTAGACGAACTTTTCCTGAATGAAGCGCGACGGATTTTAACGTCTTCCTGTCGGCCTTCTCTCACAGGCGGCGAGGCATTTCCGATGCAGCCCTGCGTCCGCGAAGAGTCGCCCAGTACCCGCGCGGTTCGTCAACCAGGACGAGAAGAAGAGGACGACGTCCCTGGCCACCCAGGAGGACTTGTTTGAGCAGGTGGCCAAAGAGGCCAAAACCAAGGCCACATTCAACGAGGTCATCGAGGTCTTCACCAAGAGGGACGTCAGGCGGCGCGGCCACGTGGAGTTCATCTACACCGCCCTGAAGAAGATGGCCGAGTTCGGGGTGGAGCGAGACCTGAGCGTTTACAACAAACTGCTGGACGTTTTCCCCAAAGAGGTCTTCGTCCCCAGAAACTTCATCCAGCGGATGTTCAACCACTATCCCCGGCAGCAGGAGTGTGGGGTGCAGATCCTGGAGCAGATGGAGAACTACGGTGGGTCGCTTCTCCATCCCGCCTGGAGAGCACTTCCTGCTGGAGCTGGGCGTATGGAGACAAATCAGAGCCTTAAATGTTGTTGTTGTTGTTTTTTTTAATTAAATTGAAAATAAATATGATTTGGGAATTAAAACAATGAAACTAAAACAAAAAAATTCCATTGAAAAGTATTTAAAAAATACAAATATTTTAAATATTGAACAGAAAAAAAGAATAAAAACCAAAAAGGAATGTTTAAAATTACTTTTTAGTTCAAGTTTTTAAATATATATTTTTTTATTTTCAGATTTAAACTTCTGGACTTCTTAGATGACATTCGGTGATGAATGATGAACTAGAATTGTCTTTAAACCTGAGTTGGTATTTTTATTTTATTTTTTTTCTAGTTTTATCATTTTTTTCTGTTTAAAAAACATATTTTCAGATTTATATTTTTTTTTCAGTTTCTAAATATATTTTTTTATTTCCAATTATAAGAGAAACTGAGCAAAGTTTTGGCCCTAATTTAACCCCATAGGTCTTATTTGTGTTTTTCAGGCATAATGCCGAACGTTGAGACCAAAGTCCTGCTGGTCCGGATCTTTGGGGAGAAGAGCCACCCTATGAGGAAGTTCCAGCGCATCATGTACTGGTTCCCCAAGTTCAAGCACATCAACCCATTCCCCGTTCCTCAGCCCCTCCCTGGTGACCCTGTGGACTTGGCCCGCTTGAGCCTGAAGCGCATCGCCAACGACCTGGATGCTAAAGTTACCGTCTACCAGGTTAGCCTAGCTTCTATAGCAGCGGTTCCCAAACATCCCCCCAAAACTGCATTTAATTCTTCCTTTTATGTTTATTTTTAACATTTTATTGGGACATTTTATCATGAAATTATATATTTATTATTTAATTTATGTATTCCGGTATATTTTGGCCCTCCATATACCTCAGGGATTACATTACAATGATTAAGACCATCTAGTGACCCCCAGCTTGGTGTCTCTGACCCCCCGGGGGGTCCTGACCCCCGCTCTGAGAACCCCTGATTTATAACATCAAGAAAAATTAATGAAAAAAACATTTGTTGGTGTTTTTTTTTTTCATCTAATCTGCACATTCCTAAACGCTCCTACGGTTTGTTCTCGCTAACAGCTGCCCTGCACAGACGTCACCGAGAGCGGCGAGGAAGTGGAGCTTCCACATATAGTCGGTACGGATCTCCAGCATGATCTCCATGTTCTTCACGTTCTCAATGTTCTGCATGTTCTGCATCTTCTGCATGTTCTGCATGTTCTTCATGTTCTG
>NW_015151694.1:63810-65501 GCF_000732505.1 Cyprinodon variegatus
GCATGTTCTCCATGTTCTTCGTGTTCTTGATGTTCTGCATGTTCTCCATGTTCTTCACGTTCTCCTTGTCCTGCATGTTCTGCATCTTCTCCATGTTCTGCATGATCTGCATGTGTGTTCTTGATGTTCTGCATGTTCTCCATGTTCTTCACGTTCTCAATGTTCTGCATGTTCTGCATCTTCTGCATGTTCTGCATGTTCTTCATGTTCTTCACGTTCTGCATGTTCATCATGTTTTGCATGTTCTCCATGTTCTGCATCTTCTCCATGTTCTCCTTGTTCTGCATGTTCTCCATGTTCTGCATCTTCTCCATGTTCTCCATGTTCTTCACGTTCTGCATGTTCATCATGTTCTTCACGTTCTCCATGTTCTGCATCTTCTCCATGTTCTGCATCTTCTCCATGTTCTGCATGATCTGCATGTTCTTCATGTTCTGCATGTTCTGCATGTGTGTTCTTGATGTTCTGCATGTTCTCCATGTTCTTCACGTTCTCCATGTTCTGCATCTTCTCCATGTTCTCCGTGTTCTGCATCTTCTCCATGTTCTTCACGTTCTCCATGTTCTGCATCTTCTCCTTGTTCTCCATGTGTGTTCTTGATGTTCTCCATGGTGGTTCTTCATCCTGTTCTGTGTCTTTCCTCAGGCATCCAGAGCGCGGCTCAGATGGAGCTGCTGGCCAAGCATAACCCCAACAGGCCGGTGTTTGTGGAGGGGCCCCTCCCCCTGTGGCTGAGGAAGACCTGCGTCTACTACTACGTTCTGAGGGCCGACCCGGCCCCGCCGGAGGAGAAGGTTTGGAAACTCTCCGCTGTGTTTCCTTTAGGTTAACATTGTTTAATGCAGCGTTGGTTTGTGATCAATCTGACTAAAGTTTCCTCTGAACGTCTTTAAATCTGATCTGATGGCGACTGCTGCAGCTTTGAAGCAATTAGTTTCATTTTTTACTGAATATTTGCTCAGATTGATCACTGATATTTGCTGCAGATTTGTGTCAATTCTGTTGGACAATTATGCATTTTTTAATTAATATTTTTTTGTTCATCTACATTATAGAAATGTTCTAAAATATCGTCCCGTTCTGCAACCTTCGCTCTCCAAACAAACAGCCGTTTTTTCCTCAGTCTAAATAAAATATGTTGCAAATGTTAGAAGTTTCTGGATGATTAAATTAGGGCTGAATAATGAAGCGGATTAATCGATTATTAAAACAATAATCAACTCATTTAGTAATCGATTAATCATTAACTGGACTAACAGACGTTGCTGACAGAGCAGAAATTATACCAAGATTGTAAAAAAATATAGAAACATTTTGCATTTAGGATAAAAGAAAAAAATTCTGATTATTAATCGATTTATTGAAAACAGTAATTAATTGCAGCCCTAAATTAAATATTGAAATGTTCTCTTGAATTATTAGAAATCACATTAAAACCTTGAATTAAATGTTATTTAAAAATTAAATGTAATTAGAAATTAATCTTATGACTTAATTCTATATCTAAGTCATTGTTTTCAGAGGGTTTTTTCTCTGATTGAGACGGAAAAGTCCAAGAAAATGATTCGATTATTTCAGTGATGGATTAACCTGATAACAGGGGCGGATTTAGGAAATCTGGGGCCCTAGGCAAAGACAGGCAGGGGGCCCAGCCCCATTCTCCAGATAGAGAAATGTTAATAGAATAGACA
>NW_015151694.1:67171-70233 GCF_000732505.1 Cyprinodon variegatus
TTTTAAATTTTATTTCAGTTTAACATGGGAAAAAAGTCAGAATTCTCAGATTAAAGTCAGAATTCTGACTTTTTCCCCATACTATACTGAAATAAAATAATAAAAAAAATCTGTTAACTTTTTTTTTTTTTTTTTTCAGTGGCCCTCTTCCGTACATTTGGAAATAAAATGAAAGCAAAAACAATTTGAAAGAGTCTGAAAAAAAATGTAGAAAACTTTAAACAAAAATCTATTGGAAATGCAATTAAAAAAATCAAATGTAAAAAAGTAATAAACTGTAAACATATTAGTTTAACTCTCCATAAAGGTTCTAATCCACCATTTGATTGAGAATTTTCTCCATTTTCTTTGCTTTCAATAATGTTGGCACAAATTTCTCTCCATAAAAACTGGACTTTGTAGCAACGTAGAAAATAAATGTTCCTCAGCAGCTCAGAGCAAAGTTCTCCTGGTTTCACAGAAACGGCCTAAAATTGATCGACTAAAGTCTCGCGGTCTGTGAACAGATTTTAACGCTCAGAGTCGCTGATCTGCAAATAAAACCTTTGAAAGCGAACGATTGGTTGTGACTGAGGGTCTGTGGGGGAGCAGTGAAGGTTTCCTGTGAGAAATGGAAGAAATTTATGTTTTTTTTTTACTCTATCGGGAAAATTCTCTTCTTTGCTCCGGGTCTGAGGTTTTAGATCAGTCCAGGTATTAGACAGATCCCTACAGCGGTCACCATTAAACCATCCAAGAGCTGCTAATATGATGAGTTTAAATACTGAGGCTTAAAACTTCGTCATTTTTCAATGAACCGTCGCTTTATTTGAGGCCAACGTAACGACAACAGAAAACAGGAGCACCGATTGATCAAACGGCCGATCTATCCGCATCGATTTAATTAATTTTGGGAGATCGGTGATCGACTGATCATGTCTATCTCCATGGAGGTGTGAAAATCAGCCACTATCACCACTCTGAACCAGAGATGGAGGGTCTGGAGTCAACAAGTCATCTCTTTGTCATGCATTTGTTCAACCCAGACACTGAACCAGGTGAGTCCAATCTGGTTTAACCTGTGCAGATTGGACTCACCTGGTCAGAGCAAATACAGGACATAGAGATGATTGATGACTCCAGATCCTCCATCTCTGCTCTAAACTTTTAGCTGATATGTTACAGCAATGCCTCATGGGGCAGTTAAAAGAAACGCTTACTGTTTTACAGATTTGGCTGTTTTTGTTTTGTTTTTAAAATAAGAATAAAAGACTGTAATCCCATTAAAACCATTATGAAAAAAAAAATGGTATTGGTCGAAATTGGAATGAACATATATTAAATATTGGTGGTATGCCTAAAAAAACATTAGTGTTATTTTTGGGGTGGTTTGAATTCAGAGCTGATATTCAGTAAGAAAAAATAAAAAAAATTAGCTGGTTCTGTTTCACTTTTAGCCAAAGTTATTTATTTAGGTCGACTTGCAGCTCCGGATGCAGACGCCTGGTTTAACTTTCTCCATGTCCTCATATAACAGAGCTGAAATAAAAGATATTTATTAAAGTTCAATGTGTTGCTATTTCTGAATACTTAGCTAACATTTTCTCAAAGAGCTCCGTACTTTTTGTTTTCATAGCTAAAATATATATAAATGAATGAATGAAAATATGTATTTCATTCATTTATTTCATTAATAATTACAGAAAAGCTGAAATTGATACATTACAGCATTTTGAATGAAAAGGAGCAGAAAGAAGAATAATTCTTATTTATTTTTGGCCACTTTTACAAACCTAATTAAATATAATTCAATCCAGTAACTTCATCTTCTTTAAATAGGGTTTGATTTTAAACATTAGGAACTAAATTATTCAATAGTTTTCTTACATGTAATGTAAAACATTTTTTAAATATTTTATATCTTGATTCTTTCTTGAGGCTGATCCATAATTGTTCGCATTTTTCTTTTACTTTGGTTTTGAATAAAACCTTTATTCCTTTCAAACTAAAACTACTTACTCTTTTTTCAAGCTTTGAATGTTTATTTAAAATATTTCTATTTATATATTATTTGTAAAACTTTCAAATCATTTTAAATATTTGATATTATATGAATAATGGATTCGAAGATGCTCTAAAATGACTATTACTCATCATTTTTAAAGGTTTTTTTGCAAAATAAATAATAGTTGTATATAAGTTTTATTTGTTAATCCCCATATTTCCACATAATAAATGAAGTATGGCACAATCAGCAAGTTGTGCGATGTTAACAAACCATAACGAAAATGTTACTTTATGTAAAATGGCGATGGCTTTTGATATTTTTCCCTTAATATAATAAATGTGTGACTTCCATATAAGGTCATCAATTATGACTACTAACAATTTTGTTCTTTAACCTTTTGAAGTTCCACTCCACCTCATTTTAATGATAATTTTTCTCTCTGCTATTAAACAATAGAAAATTAGTCTTAAGATTAAAGTTTAACTTAAGTTTAAGTGACAATCTAATTAGATCAACCCAATATTAAGAGTTTATCACTTGCATTAGTACTTGTAAATCTTTTCCAGTGTAAAATAGTGTGTCGTCCACAAATAGATAACTGCCGGATCATTTTGATAAATGTACAAATTTGTTGATGTACAACATGAACAACTTGGGTCCGAGTACCGGCCCTTGTGGAACTCCATATTTAATACAACACAATTCAGACCTCTGATTCCAAGTCTTTAATGGTCAAAAACCTCACAGAAATCCTTATTTTCTATTGCTGTTGATATTTATCAGTTAATTCCATAATTGCCATAGATGTGGAATGTTTTTTCAACAATGAGGATTATTTAGGATACTTTTTTGTTTGTATTTTTGTCCAAACTTGTAACAAAAACTTTTTCTATCACTTTGGAAAACTGTGGCAGCAATGAAACTGGTCTGTAGTTTGAGGAGCTATGTTTATCTCTGTTTTTATATAATGGGATTACCTTAGCACTTTTCATTCTATTTGGGAAGATTCCTGTTGATAAAGAAAAAAATGGCTTAACTTGAGCTTCTATTAGGCTTTTTCTAGTCATCATGTCCA
>NW_015151694.1:73084-86762 GCF_000732505.1 Cyprinodon variegatus
ATTTTTCCCGACTCCGGCAGCTGCTGCTCGTGAAGCACGTCACGCGCCGCATGAGGCGCTGCTCCTGCTGCTCTAGACGCGCTGCAGGGCCTTTTGAGGCGCCTTGATGCGCGTCAACCACAGACTTTACATGTAAACTAGCTGCTTCTGCTGCTTCTATCGCGTGCGGTCTGAACATAGCATAAATATTCAGTCAGTTGTTCTTTTGTTTACACTTATTTACAATATTTTTTTTGTTATAAATCAAAAGCTGCATAGACGCTCAATAAATAGGGAAAAACAAGTCATATAAATAATATTTGTTAGATAAAGTTTAAAAAAAGCACAGATAAGTAAAAAGTAGAAATAGTTTATTACTGGAAAAAGGCCTTTAAAGAATTCTTTTCAAACAGGTAAACATGTAATGATTTACATTCAAATGTGAACAGAACAAGTTCCGCGGCGGTTCTTCTCTCCGCTGCGGCTGTGCTTTCAGTTTCCTTCCCTTTCAGCTTCGACAGAAACATCTACAGCATGTCGAGCTTCACCGGATTAAACAGGAAACAATAATAAAAGCGGGAATGGATTCAAACGTTCAGCTGCGATCCGACCGTTTACTACTCATGCACAAAGGTTTAATACAAACGGAGACGGGACTCCTCTAACCCGCATTAATTAATAATTACAACAAAGAGGATTTAATGAGTTATAAATTAGGTTTAAAAATATATTAGCATGAAAAAAACCCAAGGATTTGGCCTTTCACTGCTGCTCCCTTTGTTTATGTACAGAAAAGAAAAAAAGCTGCCTGCAATATTAAAACAGGATACAGTTTATGGGCTTTAGAAAGGAGCACGAGGCAACAAAGACTTGGAAAAAAAAATAATTTAACGGAAGCAAGATCCAACCAGGAAACCTGGAAGGAGTTTCCTCCTCGTGGAAAATCTCTACAGCCGAAGGATCCGAGGGTTTAAACTGATCAACATGCCGGTACGTCAACCTGTTAGGGAAGGATGGGATTGCTGATCCAGGAAGAAATCTCTTTATGCTTTGTATAAAAAAATAAAAATTACTACAAAACCAAAAAAAGAATAAATAAAAATCAATGTTTTTTGTTTTTTTTTGGAGTTGGTTTCCAGTTGACCCCGCAGCAATCTCTCCTTCCTGGATCAGTTTCTGTTGGTTCCTAAAAAAAATATAAAAAGAACAAAATATATTTAAAAAAAATAAAAATAACTTCCATGTTATACATGTACAGTCAAAAACAGATGTTTATCTAAATGATCTTTCCCAAAATCTATAATCTTGAACACGTGTATTTTCTAACTTTCCTGCTTGATGTACAACATGAACAACTTGGGTCCGAGTACCGGCCCTTGTGGAACTCCATATTTAATATAACACAATTGAAACTTTTGATTAGCTTTTGTACCAACAGATCTACCGTACCTCTGATTCCATATCACTGTAGTTTATAAAGAAGTCTTGAAATGTCAAAAACATCAAAGAAATCCTTATTTTCTATTGCTGTTGATATTTATCAGGTAATTCCATAATTGCCATAGATGTGGAATGTTTTTTCAACAATGAGGATTATTTAAGATATATTTTTTTAGTATATTTGTCCAAACTTGTAACAAAAACGTTTTCTATGACTTTGGAAAACTGTGGCAGCAATGAAACTGGCCTGTAGTTTGAGAAGCTATGTTTATCTCCATTTTTATATAATGGGACGACCTTAGCAATTTTCATTCTATCTGGGAAGATTCCTGTTGATAAATAAGAGAACGGCTCAATAACAGATTCTATTAGGCTTTTTCTAGTCATCCAGTATATTTGTCCAAACTTTGTAACAAAAACTTTTTCTATAACTTTGGAAAACAGTGGAAGCAACGAAACTGGCCTGTAGTTACTGATAGAATAAGATCATTTCTGTTTAAAAATTAGATAAAATTATTGCATTATTTAAAGTTTTTAGATCAGTTTTTGCAGTGTGGGTCTGTTAAGACCAGCAGCTTCATCCACTGAACTCTCTCCCCTCAGGTCCATCAAAGCTCCCAAAAAGCTCAGAAAACCCTCCAGCAAAATGTGTTTCAGTCATTTAATTTTGAAAAAAAATTCTAAATATCAAAACGCTTTAGGAGTGATTTAGAATATGCAAAAGTTCAATTTTTACTTTTTTTCCCCCTTTTATTAGAATTTTTTTCAGATTTTTTTAAAACAATTTTTCAGATTTCTCTTTTTTTTTTTTTTTATTCGAGAATAAAGTCGTAATATCACGATAATAAAGTCATAAAATAACGAGAATAAGGTCATAACATTATGAGAATAAAGTTGTGATATTACGAGAATAAAGCCATAAAATTACGAGAAAAAAATCGTATATTACGAAAATAAAGTCATAATATTGTGAGAATAAAGTCCTGAAATTACGAGAATAAAATTGTATTTTATGACAACTCTTCCCAGAATCCCTTTCTTCCCTAAAATGAGGAATGTGGAGCATCATGTGAAGTTCTACTTTAGCATCGGTTTGACAAATCAGGAAATATTTTATCACCAGCATCAAACTGGGCAGGATGTCAATAATGTCATGACTTTATTCTCTTATAAGAAAAAAATCTCTGGCCAGGCCCTAATACTCCATTTTATGTTTTAAAGCTTAACTTCAATGAATTCCATTTTTCAGTCACATATTTATTGTGGTGATTAAAAACAACTCATTTGGCAGGATATGAGATTTTTGGTTTGTTTAATATGAGCCACATGCGGATAAATATTTTTTACGATACATAAAGAACTATCCATCCATCATCCGTTTTCTCTCACTCATTCCTCCAGCGTCGCGTTGGGGCCGGTGTGTATCCACCGCAGCCTCGGTAAATTTTCCACCGAAAATAGCAGGTTAACGCAGGTTTTTCAAACAATCGACCTGCTAACAATCAGCTGGCAGCTGGTGATTTTACTAGTGCAACAGAAATCAGGGAAGTAAACAATGGAGAACAACTCGGAATGAAGCCAGGGCGTAGTCAGCGTTCTTTTATCTGTCCAAAACCCTCTCATTGGAGCTGCTCCATGTTTATCGAATATAAGCAGCGTTGTTTCTGCTTGTTAGATCAGAAACGACTAGCGCGGCATGTTGACGTCCTTACGTTGCGTTCAATGCCACGTATATTAGCGGATTAATCCAGTTCTGGTGTTCCCACAGCATGCCGATCAGACCCGAGACAATTTTAACGCGGGTTGCTTGCCGAGTCTTTTGACCCCGGTAGACACGCGTCAGTAAGCTGTTCCTATTGCCACTAAAAGCCCCCTGGGATTTTTCAGACGGTGGGAAAGGGTTTTTTTTTTTCAGACAGTGGCTGAAAATTTGGCTAAATTAATTCAGACTTGCAGCTTTGAGTCAGAGTTTGTTTAACCTGCTTTGTGAATCGGACCTCTGGTCTCTTCAGCTTTTGAATCTAACCAGGAGGAAGGCGCCGACGGCTCTAGCTTACCTTGTGTCGGCCCACAGTGCTGCTGCAGCTGGCTGCTGAAGAAGCGTTCCCGCTGGGAAACCTGCTCATCCCAGGCCTCCAGGATTTTCTGCTTCTCTCTGGGTTCTAGCCTCAGGGTGAGAGGGTGCGCCTCGTCGATGTGGGCCCTCACCGCCTCCAGGCCGTGGGAGTACTGCAGCTCCCCACAGACCATGCACACCAGCAGCTGGTTGAGCGGATCGTAGTCCATGAGGTAGCGGCTCCTCCACGCCGCCTCCGTCAGGGTTTCCTCCTCCTCGTCATAGTCGGCAAACCAGACGTCATCCTGACCTGGAAAACAGTTCAAGTTCAGAGCCTCGTTCTCAGATTGTTGTTTTAGATCAGAAGTCTGCAACCTGCGGATCCACAGTGGAGCCTAAGAACTTCAGCTAAAAATGACCAGTTAATATTTTCAAATATAGATATAATAAGAAATAATAAAAGTTTTAAGGATCTTTTCCAAATATTTGATTTGAATGGACCTGAATTTGCAAGTAAATTACCCTAAAGTAGCAGCGGTGAACCGATATCTGACACAACGATTACGATTCTGACTAATACCGATTTTTTTTTAAATATTACTATAAGATTTAGAGCTGCGAAAAATCTGTCGGTTATCTTTTTGATTTATCGATTAATAATCAGATAGCCAAAGGTTCCTTAAAGAAGATTTTTTATTAAATTAAACCAGGTGAAACTAAAGATTTTCCACTTGAAGAGTTCTGGATAGAGCAGATTGAGAGAAGAAAAAGTTTTTTTTATCTTAAATGCAAATGTTTATATATTGATTTTTATAACTATCATATATTTCCTGCTCTAAATGTGTCACTCTGACAGCTAAAGGCAGGTTTTAGAGTCTCTATACTCCAGTTAATGATTAATCTATTACAATTAATAATTTAATTAACCGTTATTAATTAAATTATTAATTGTTTCATCTCTAATAATATCACAAATACACATTTAAATGCTTCTGCCTTATATTACTGGAACTTAACTGTACTAGTAATCCTCTCAAATAATAATTAAAATTAAAGGTTTGACTGTGGCTGATTTTATTATTTCTGCAGAGGTAAAAAAAATGGAAAGATGTGTTTTAGCTCCACATATTGGCCGAGAATCCATCTCCACAGAATAAGGAAATCAGGGAAAATTGGCTTGATCGGTCGATCAATCGGTGCAGACATATTTTTATTGATCTATTTCTTTTTTATTACACCAATTTTAACCATCCCTTAAAGGTATTCTGGAGGATTTTTTAAAAAGACCCGCCCTCTCCACTTAAAAAAAAAATTATTGTGCAAGAGCCTGCACAAGCCCTCGTGCACGCACTGCACGAGGGCTTGTGCAGGCTTATGGTGTCCACATAGAGCTGGGACTTCATAGTGAACTTTATAGTGAACTCAGTTAACTGACCGTTCAGACAGATGATCACTAGTTTTTGCTCAGTTGATAACGCCTGCGCCATCTTTGTTATTAGCATCACTGTCCGGTAGCGGCAGCCTATGGCCGCTGTGACGGCAAATCCCATCATGCTTTAAGAGGAGAGCTCTCCATGCAAAGCATTCTGGGATATACCTGCCTCTCTGAGGCCTTTCTTTCCTTCTCATTCACTTCGTAGACGCTTTTTCTCTTAAAACCCTCGGCCATTTTAAAAGAGCAGCCTGAAAGTGCGCAGAAAAAGATAGCTAACGAGACGAGCGCGTAGGACGGCCGTACGTAAACATGTCACCAGAATGATTGACAGTTAGGAGGACCAATGATGGAGATGATCCACCCGGAAATAATAGAATGTCCTTTACACCTTTAAGAGAACTGCAATCTTTTGAATTTTTTTATTATTGTTTTTAAAACTAAAAGAAAGAAAAAGGTAGTTTCCTTAAAAAAAAAAGAAAAAAAAAAGATCTTGTCCCGTATCTATAAACTCGTAACATTTGTTGCTCTAAACAAGTTTTATTAAACTGGACTGAGGAAATAATGGCCGTTTCTGAAGGTTGCAGAAATGATGGGTTACCTTCCGCCGGAGCTGGGTAGGTCGGGAACATTAAGGATTCTGGGTCGGGTTCCGCCGGGACGCTGAGAAAACAAGATTTCATCGTTACGTCAGACAGAACCGACAGAAGCGGAGTTTCTAGAAGCTCCAGAAATCCTCACCTCATCGGATGTTCAGAGGAGTTCGCCCACTGGTCTGGATCCTACAGCAACCACAGAGCAGAGAGGGAGACTTTTAAATTAGCTTTTTACCTTTTTTCTTGACTTGTTAACTTTTGTTTCCAACTTCATTTAGTAGGTAAAATATCATTCAACAGCTCATGGAATTGGTCAAAAGCCAAAATTTTGCTGCATGGGTGGATATAGATCTTGTGCTTCTAGATCTCACTGAGGGACGGGGAAGGGAGAGACTCCATTTGTATGGGTTGTGCAAGGGATCAAAAACTTTAACTTGCTCTATAAAGGGTTAAACTTTGCCACATTTCAAGATATTCTTGCTTTTAAGGTGACAGACCAACAGTAGGGTGTAACTTTTAAACCACTCTATAAACATTTCACTGCTCAGAGTCTCAGTTTACCTGAAAGACCTGGACTTTGACTAGGCCCTCTCTAACACATTAGCTCCAGCTGTGTGTTTGGGGTCTTTGCCCCGTTAGAGGAATCTTGTACATAGAGATTTCCTTCTAAATGTGATCTAATCTGGATGGTTTGAAAGGATCAGACCTTCTTCTCTGTAACCTGTGGATCTTTTGGACTCACCTGCGTAGCTCTGATGAAGCTTTGTAGATCCTGGGCAGGCAGGACGCTCCTGCTGTCGCTGGAGGCTCTGGTCGGGGTGCGTCCCTTGCCCTGAGAGGCCTTCCTTGCTCTTTGTTCTTTCTTTTTTAGCCTCCAGTACTCTCGCTTCCTCCTCAGAAAGTCCTCCTGGGCCTCCCCAGGGATGGGTTTTGGAGGCATCAAGGTGGCTGACGATGCAGCAGATTGCGCCCCATCTATGCGACTCTGAGGTTGGCCACAAGGGATTTTTATCGGGCTGAGGATGGGGTTTTGGTTTTTTCTCTGACATTCGATGGGTTTCATGTGGATAGTTGATAGAGGGTTATCTGGGGGCTTCAGAGCAGGAAGGGAAGAGGCTCCCCCTTCAAAGGCAGGCAGATGTGGAGGAGGCCCGTCGATCCCATTTCCCTCTTGGCTGATGATGATGGTGTGTTCACTTTGGAGTCCTTCGAGTGGCAGTTCAGCTCTAGATGTTGTAACGACTAAGACTTCAGGGACGCCGCTCCCCGTAGCCACGGATGGGCTGGGCTGGACGGCTGGCTTTGATGGATTCAGGCATTTAGTGTCAATATGTAGTCCCTCAATCTGAAAGACAGAGAAAACAGCGTACCCGTAGTTTTCTACCTGTTTTTACTGAGAGTGCCTGAAGACTGGAGTAATGGTTCAGGTTTCAGTGGGAGTAGAGTACATGCTCCTGCCCACAAGGCAAGGACTTAAGCCGGACGTACAATGTACGATTTTTACGCCCTTTCGGGCCGATTCTCCTAGCCTGACGTAGTCCGACTCAATTCTAGTCAGAATGAGTCTGATGCTGCTCCATAGAGCTGTGATTATGGGGCGTGTTTCGAACGAACCAGGAAAAAAAATGCCTCTGCACTCAATTGAATAGAGCTACAACCAATAAGAGCAACGGAGTGCGTGACGTATGTTAAGCCAGGCATAGTTGTTGTCCACAAAAATCAAAGCGTGCAGTTTCACGCCTATAATAAGAAGATGAGACTTGATCGCGTTTCTCTGTTCCTCTTTTAAAATTAATTTGCTGTCGATATCTTCTAGAACAGACCTAATAGCAGAATCTACTCACCTAAACTCTCCAGCGGCAGCCATTGTTGTTGTCACCCAAGCGCGCTTTGGTCACGTGGTTGATTACGTTACTGTTGGTCTTCTGTCCATCATCGTATAAAGCCCGCCCTGACAATTTGATTGGATCGCCTGACAGTGGGCGATAATACTCGCGCTACTATGGAGCAGAGCCAGACCGAACTTCCCGACCTCAAACTTTGTGGGCGGGACTAAGTTCGGAATGGCACCCAGGCTACGATTCTCCAGTCATGCTAGAATTTTCCTATCGGCCTGATGGTGCGTTGTGTAGCTGTACAGGGGGTAACGAGGGGCGATCAGCCTCTAACGACCACCTCCCCATCAGGAATCGTAAGGTTGGGAGGAAATCAAACAGGTTTGAAACTCAGTCGGCCGTCGTAAGGTCGCATCAGAGTGTCGGGTCGCACAGTGTGAGAACATACATCATGAGCTGGGAACTTTTAAACCCTGCAGTTTCTTCATACAGTTCGAGCTGTGGCTGGGTTCAACGATTGAAAAAAATCGCACAGTGTATGCCCGGCTTTAGCCAACATCAGAAATCATGCATACTCATATTCAGGATTAAGCTCTTCTATTACCCCTAAAATGCTTCCTCTTAAAGCCCCACTATGTATCTCTTAATTAAGTATTAGCTTTACTTAAGATATATTGGATAATGTTCTGATCCTAGCAAGCTAGCTTTATTAAAAACTTGCTTATGTCTTATAAATTTAATTTCCCTTTGAGGTAATTTTTTTTTTTTTACCACTGAACTGAATTTAACTTGGTTTTAGTTGAGTTGGGTTTAGTGCTATAAGCTAACAAAGTGTAAGTTAAACTAAACATGGTCCACTAATGCTAACTGTCGATACATGATCCGTCCCGGAAGAACGATTTGTCCTACGCATGCGCGAACAGAATAACTTCCAGGTAGGCAATACTTTGTTTTTCTTACTTTTTTTATTCTTTTGTCTTTTTCTGGTGGGGGGTTCCTTTAAATTATGTTGTTGCTATGATGCGTCTTTGCTCAGCCGCTTCACTTGTTGTAAACTAACCAATCAGCGCACAGCTTGTTAGGTTTATGCTTTATACATCATGTGCATTGTTACTTTGCTAGCCGGATTAGAGAGAGTAGAAGGCCTTCCTTCACATTGTGGATGTCACTGTGTGTACGGAGGTCATCTAATCAGGACAGCCTTCGTGTCTTTAAAAATACACAGGATATGGGCACAGCTTGGAGCCGGACTGATAGAGGAGAGCTATCTGTAATCCTTGGGCATGGATGGCGTGTCCGTAAAGGTCAGGGCATGGATGGCGTGTCAGTTTCTGATATGGACAACTAAGCATCCACCTGGTGCAACACATAGACTCATGAGCTATAAGAAGGAGAAGATGACCTTGTTCGGGGCTCAATCTTTGCCGGACGCTCGCGGACGTGATCTTTGAGCCCACAGCTGTGCAAGCTCCAAGCATTTTCTCTGTCCTGTAACGACCTGATCTGGAGTAAACTCTGTTACTTTTTTAATCCTGTTTTTAAAGTCCTTTTTTATATGATTTTATCCAGTTTGAGTTAAGAGTAGTAAATAACTTGCTCCCAGGAAAAGAACCGTGAGGAAGCCCTTGAGGCACAACGGCTTTTTTAGGGGACACAACTTCCTCATTTAACAAGCTCATCTAAATATTCATGATCGTACCATAAAAGGAAGAAAGCCTGTTGTTTCATTCTAGGGCTTTTAACCAGCACCAGATACCCTATAGAATCATTCTATCACCCCTTAAGCGCCCTGATGTCTCTGAGCTACGGACGCCAAGGAGAGCCTCATTTCAAAAATTTTAATCCTACATAAACTCAATTAACTACCCCGCTCCAATCCAAATGTTTAATGTCCCCTATGACCCCTTTAAAACAAAGACTAACAGCCTGCCTCAAGAGATTGGCTATATTGGCTCACCTTGGTATTCCTGGAAAGAAGCTCCTTCTGCCTGGCCTTCAACTTCGCTCTCTGCTGCCTTTTCATCAGTTTCCAGTATTCCCGCTTCTTCTGAAGGCTGCTTGAGCTGGTGTGCCTCATCGTAGTGCGGTACCTCTCTGCTAATGGCACATGGCTGTTGTGGCACAGACTCTGCTGATCGAGTTGCGGTGGATCCACGGCTTCAGTTGTGATGTGGTGAAGCTTTGGTGGCTCATCAAAGGAGTGGTTTTGATCGGCCCAATTTTTGCTGTGAGATCTCTGGGTTCTACGTGATGAAGCCGTGCTAACGAATGGCGTTGAAGAGGTCTGAGATGACTGATCGCATAAAGAATGCGGAGGCTCACCTGAGGTTGAAAGAGATTGAACTGCCTCCCTAATTTGTGACAAATCCTTAAGTGGGGGGGTTGGCAAGTCTTTCCCTTTCAGGATATCGCTATCCAGTTGTAGGGATTCCATTTTGGATGGCACACAAGCAGCTACTAGAGCCTTTTCATTATTTTCACAATAAACTGTTGATAAAACTGGCTTTTTATCTTGCTCTGAAGTATCTCTGGCTGCTTCAAAGGCCCCTCCAGCCTCTTGGGTTTGACTCTCAGAAACTGTGCTAAGGGATTCCTCCAGGAGTTTTTTCATCGAGGCTACCACCAGCAGAGTGGTCGCTTGGCTATCTGCGTTTAGAGATGGCTGAGGCTCCGACTCCAGCTGTGGCACTGGAGGCGCAGGTGGCGTGGTTGGGAGTTTGATGTCTGGACAGATGGCTTGAACTGGAAGAGAATTCAGGTCGCTTGCAGGAGCAGACTCGTCCTCCTGTTTTATCTCATTTGCATAAAGTATGTCAGGCACAGTGTTGTTGGGAAAATGTTCTTTTTCTTCACAGATCGCAAGATTGGTGCTAAGCCGCTCAGTTTTAGGGGATTCTGGGGTCTGAGCCTTCCTCCTAAGTAAGGCTACAGTGCTCCTTGCTTGGAAGACACTTTGCTTCAGTCGGAAAGCCCGAGCCGCTCGCTGCTCACGTTTCTTTGTCCTCCAGTACTCTCTCTTTTTAGCGGTCCTTTCCTCTTCTGTCAGCTTTGTGCCTCCAGACAGTGCTGAAAGTGACTGTTTATGGTTGGAGATATTCATCTTCATGACACAGCCACCAAACTTTGAACCAGCGGATAAGGGTTCATTGTGAGGAGATTGGAAATGAGTCAGTGTGAGCTGCTGGGAACTTTTTCTTGACTTTGAACCAGAATTTGCTGTTATGGCAATGTCCGACCATGTTTTGACATTAAGACGTTTAGAGGTTTTATTGAATGTCTGAACAGCAGGAGAAAAACCAAGTTTGCCCTGAGATGAGAGAGCTGGAAGTGAGAGTGGATTAACCCTGGTAGGTGAAACGCCCCCCCAGTTGGAAGTCTTGGAAAGGGCATGGAGCTTTTCTTCTTGACTCTCAGGTATGTTTACTGTCAGAGTCCCATCCTCCTCAATAAACCCCCCGATTGCCTCGTTTGCTAGCAAAGGGACCCTCTCCGTTGACTGGACCAGGGCTCTTGCCTTTCTCATCTCTTCAAGGATTTGCTGGTAACGCTTTACTCGCCGCGTTAAAGAGTCCTTCTCCTTCAGGCGGATCTTTTTCTCCAGTGAGAGCTTGGCTCGCTGTTCACGCTTCTTGTTCCGCCAGTACTCTCTCCGCTTGGCTAGGATTTGCTCTGGTGTGTCATTTGGGTCCATTTTGGGCATTGCTCTGGTCCTAAACATTGCAGCTGTTGAAGGAGGTTTACTTCTTAAGTTTCTCTGATTCAGGAAGCTCTTGTGTGTTTCGGCTGGCCTTTGTCTAGGCATTTTACATGAGGCAATCCCTTGGCTAATGTTAGAACGATGATGGAAATGAATTGGTTTTATCTGGGATTCTGGAGACGTCTTCCCTTGGGTCACATCAAATGTTGCAATGGCTGTGTTTTCCATTGTATGCTGTTGTGGACTCTGTTCTTTTTTTAAATTAGTTTGTAGGTTAGTTACAGCTAACCTACTGCGCAGTTTGTCAGCCTCCAATCTGGGAGCTGTATATGGCACTTTGACCTGAACAGCAGTCTGCTTCGGCCCTGTGCTTCCAAAGTACGACTGAGACGTAAGTAGAGCAGAGTTGGCCACAACTCTTGTCTTTTGTGCCGTGAGCCCTTGAAAAGTCCTATCTCTGCTTTGTGGCCTTTCTCTGGCTTTAGCTAGCTTTGCTCTCTGTTCTCGTTTTTTGATTCTCCATTGCTCTCTTCGTTTGGCGGCTCTTTCCTCCTCAGACTCCATGGAGACTGGTGTCATGCCAAAACCTGAAGCCCTTTTATTAGTGACCAAGGCACTCTTTGTTCCGCTTTGAGGTGTTGCGTGTGCTCTTTGAACCGCTGTCTCACCAAAAACTGGACAATTTGAAGACCCATGACTTGTATCTGCAGTTACACCAATAAGTGAGACCCTGGGCACATTCAATTTAACTTCTGCCTCAGATGAACTCTGCATAGATCCACATGGCTTGGGTTCTGTTTTTGTGGAGCAGTTGCTGGTTATACGGGTTACTCTGACTTGAGGCACTGATAAACTGGTGTTCAGTTGGCTTCCACAGCTTTTGGCCAAGCCTGGATATTTTACTGTGACATCATCGGCTGCCCTAGCCGAGACGGAGCTGTGTGTTGGCTGCAAGACCTTGCTGACTGTCATTGTCTGACTCCACTCCTGATTTTCAGGCGGCTTTGTCGGGCTTTGTTCACCCGTCTTCCCACTCTTTGATAAATAACTACATGAGACATCTTTACTTAATGAGGACGAAGCCAAGCGGTCGGACAACCTGGCATTAACCCCCGGAGAAACATACACGTATGCTTGATGTTCCTGTTGGCCATCTTGTGTTGACTTACTTCTCTTTTCAGACAGACGAGCCCGCTGCTCTCTTTTCTTGTTTCTCCAATATACTCTCTTCTGAGCAAGCGTGGCATCATCCGATTTAGAGGCTGCCTGGCAGCGCTGAGATACTGGACAACCTTTACCTTTCTGCGAGGGCATGCTATCGTTAGCTTGGACAACCCATTAGTTCTTGTCCAATAGCATTTTTATTCTTTGTCACAATGAATCAGTCGAGTTCTTCAGTGCAGATTCCTGGTCGTTAACTCCATAGTTTTCTCCTATGTGATGCTGCTGAGCAGATGGCATTGCACTGCATGTAAGGAGTACCTGGGCAGGGGGGGGATACCACAACATTTAAATGAATGTTTATAAAAAACCTCCCAAATATTTGAAACTTATTCAACTAGACCTGCATCAAAGAGTTATGTGGTATTCCCAAAATAAGGATAACAACCTCATACAAACAAATAGCATGCAAAAAAGGTTTTTCTAAAGAATATTGTACATTCAAAATGGAAAATAGCCTGGAGAAACTCAGAATCAAGTAAGGCTGATCTGACTGTTAGTTTGCATGTTTTAAAAGGCAAGAAAATCCAGACTTTTAAAGTCTGGATTTTCAGCTGTCTGGAGATTTTGGGAAGAAAGTTACTCTAAATGTCTAAAAAACAATTGGCAATAATCGAGTGAAGTTGAAAACACACACATGGAAAAGATTCAATCCCAGAAAGCCCACCTAATGTCACCTGATTTTACTTGAAAAACATGATGCGTTGGTAAAGAACCTTCAGGTGCTTTACCGCCTCCACCTGGTAGGCAGTTTAACAGCTTCATAAGGTTGCAGATATGGGGTGTGTCTAATTTCAAAGGCTGCATCCTCCAAGGACCCGATCGATCTGGACTAGATCCTTGAAGGTCAGTGAAAATAAGGAGGCCAAAAGAGTTTTGGCTGTGGATTCAAACAGGTCCAGCCCTCCGCGACTTTTACCGCCGTACTCTCTGTCACCTAGCAACCGTCAGAGTTGACTCACAAAGCAGGAAAAGAATAACTACCGAACTTTTCACTGATTTTATGGGTATTAACATTTTCGAGGAGCTTAAATAGCTGCATCGTATCAGATTTATAGTCTTCACACTAGAGACTGAAATTTTTTCGGGAATCCCACGGGTCACGGGATTCCCGTGGGATGGGAGTCAGTATTAGTAACGATCACGTGATTGGGACGGTACAGGATTAAACATTAACGGGAGCAGACGGGAGCGGGAGCAAACCAATAGTAACTAAAAAAAAAAACTAGGATCGATGCCATGAAACAAAATAGAATAGTTTTTTTCCTTGAAGCCTACACTATAATGCGAGTCAAAAAAAACTACACGACCCAAAAACCAACAGTGCTTCCGCTCTGAGTTTTTCACCCGCGCTCAAAAGAAATTCAGATTCAATGTATTGGCAGAAATCTTATTGAAGACAACAAGAATCCTCCCCTTCAC
>NW_015151694.1:87375-89116 GCF_000732505.1 Cyprinodon variegatus
TAAACATCTGATTTAACAAAAAAAAAATACAAATCTTAAATTTCATAATATAGTTTGAAATATATTAATCATTTAATGGCATGTACCCTACCCCATACATTTGTGAATTAACTATTTTACTGATATATTGAAATTATTATTTGGATTGCAGACTAAATCTTTTCATTTTAAAAATAAAGGGACAGAAAGTGCTTTTACAACCTATCCAGTGCTGCAAAGCAGTCCAGAGGTTTGTGGATTTTGTGGCCTAATTGTTGAAAAACCCTTTCAGGAGACAAAAAGCGTGCCTAAAGCCGTACTTTTTAAACTTTTTTCCCCTTTTCGGGCCGATTCTCCAATCCTGTGAGAATTTTTTTGACTTTAACATCAGAATTCTGACTTTAATCTGAGAATAGTGGATCTTAATGTAGATGGGCGCCATGAAGGCAGAGATGTGGAGCACATCATTACGCGACTTTTTACGTGCCTGAGGAGCGCCTGGTGATGCTAGTTCATTAATGGAAGTCAGAATTCTAAGATTAAAGTCAGAATTCTGACTTTTTTCTCATGTTATACTGAAATAAAATTTAATAATCAGTTAACTTTTTTTATTTTTTAAGTGGCCCTAATCGTCTTCCGTAGAATAAATCCTGTGAATGAGTTTGAATGAAACCTCCTTCACCTACCCCTGCTCTGTCCTTTTATTTCCACCGGAAGTGACGTGCAAATTAAGAGCCAATTGGCCATGATTGTTTTCGTCACGTGCCATGCTGCATAAAGCGCTGATTGCAGGTGTGTTTGTGAATGGCCGCCGCAGCTCTCTGTGGATCAAACCTTCCTGAATGATGCTGGTCTGATTCTCTGTGCTCAGAAGGAGCTGCTGGTCTAACTGCCGCCTGCTTGTATCCGCTGCCACGCGTGGAAACATGTCCGCTACTGTAACCAGGAAGGAAAGGGGCACTGTCTCTTTAAATGTGTCCCCCTTCACTCACAAACGAGTCCCCGTCCTGAGCCGTTTTTATCCCGTTTATATTTAAATTCTCTGTGTTTGTCCAAAGGCTCTGCCTCCATAAAGCACATAAACAGAGTTTAGGTAAAGACACCCACCCTCAGTGTGAAACACGGCGGCTCCTCTGCGCGGCGAGTCCGGTCCTCCTCAGCAGCACAATGGACAACATCTTCCGCCTGTTGTCCTCACGGTCTGAGAGGCTGGAGAGCAGCGGGAGCTGAGCTCAAACATGCACGCCTGCCTCCTCCCAGCTGCAGCCCGCTTCCGGGACTCCTTAGGCGGCCGATTGTTTGGACGGAACCGGGCCGAGTTCCAGCAGCAGCAGCAGCAGCGCTGGGAGCGGAGCTCAGCCTGGAGCTGCTGCTCAGCAAAGTACCAGGATGTGGGACCTGGAAGCCGCTCCGCGTTTCACAACAAACACAGGGACGATGAAAAAATAAAACTCCCAACTGTCATTTCAAAATATTTATTTTGCAATAAAAAAATAGAAACTGACTATTAATCTATGTGCACCCCCCCCCTCCACAATATTTAAACGTTAATAATATTAACCTTTTTTTTGTTAGAAGAGCTGAAAATGTTGTCAAATAAACAGTGGCGGTTCTAGACCAAATGTAACAGGGGGCCAGGAGGGGGCCAGCGTGTTTTCATGGGGGCCCAGAGAAGCATGAAATAAGAAACAGACCAAGGGATTCAAATACATTAAAGTCGTAGATAAGTCATATTTAAATGTCAAATCATTCTGGCTTAAAT
>NW_015151694.1:90167-91268 GCF_000732505.1 Cyprinodon variegatus
AAATTGAAGTTACAATTAAAATTTTCCATAAAATCTGATTTAGAAGTCAAGAAAAACTGATAAATTCTAAAAAATTAGAGCAATTTGTTTTGAAAAAGACATTTAGCAGATGAGAACTGGGATCTTATCTTTATACGAGTGAAGCGATCACCTTGTTGTTCTCAAATAATCAGTAAAACAGAATTTCATCCAGAGATCTACTGGTAATGTCTGTTCCAGTGCATATCATCATTAGAAGAATTATGTCTTCAGCACAGTGCCCCTGTAGATCGTGTCCTGGCCCCCATTGGCCCCTGTCTAGAACCACCCATGCAAGTAAACAAGACTATGGCTGTGTGTGAACGTGCACCCTATCCACTATATAGGGCCCTATATAGGGGTTTTAAAGGAAAAATCCGCTCATATTCAGAATTCAAATTTCTAAAAGTACGTTAAATTTGAAATTATTCCATCCTGTTCAATAAATGATCAGCGTTTTTAATTCAGAGTAATTTTCATTTCAATGTGTTACAAGCAACCCGCTGGACTTTGTTTCCAAATTTGAAGACGTTTCTCTTCCATCCAGGAAGATTTTTCAATTCAAAATGTCAGAAATAGCGTTTAGTTCCAGGTTTTATCCAGCAGCCCAGAAAGCCCTTCCTATACAGTCTTGATGTTATATCTTGAAATTACACATAAGATGTAACTACCACAACAGTGTAATCAATACGTGTATATTACATGTACATCATTTAATTTAGCACCTTTTGGCACATAATCAGATTGTGTGTCTGTGTGTAATATTCCTAATATTTGACTACCGTATTATTCTGCTTCATTAACACATTAATTCTATAGTGATTGATTTGTATAACATGTTATATTACACGATTTATAGACTTAATTGACTTCATAATGACTATTTAATGCGATGGGTCTATTTATTATTACAAGTTAAAGTTAGTTGGATGAAGAAGTCAACTACGCTAGGTGGGGGGGGGGGCTTTTCTAGTGTTGGACCTCATAAATGATGTTAACAACATGCCAGGGCTCGGCAGTACTGCGTTAGCAGAATATATCAATGTTGACGTGTTGTAAGTGCATTTTTATGTTAAATATTAT
>NW_015151694.1:92041-93895 GCF_000732505.1 Cyprinodon variegatus
GGAAGGAGATAATGGGACGGAGTTTGGAAAGGTTACGGAGGTGGCAGAAAGAAGTCTCGCATTGGTGATTTATATGGCCTTCAAATGTGAGTTGGGAGTCCATTTTTGTACCAAGATCGCAAACTGTTGATGAAAGCATGAGAGATGTTAGTACCAGAAAAGGTAATGCTGGTTATGGATGATGATTTGGTTTGATGAGCAGAGCTCTGATTCTGCACTAAACTGGTGGTATTGATACTGATACCATTTCTAGAGCCTATTCCAGGTAGGCAATAAAAAGTTCTACTGGATTCATTTTGTATTAGGCTACGTTCACACTGCAGGCCTTGATGCTCAATTCCGATTTTTTTGTGAAATACGATTTTTTTTGCGTTGTCGTTCACATTTCCAAATATATGCGACTTCTATATGATCTCCTGTGTGAACTAAATTCATAACACTTAAGTGTCCCGCATGCGCAGTAGAGGACGCAATGACATCACAGGCCAGCGTGCTCTGTGTATACGGAAGTAAACAAGGATGGTAGTGCCAGAGCGCATTTAGCGATCTTTCCCTACCTAAAACACAATCTTGTCAAGATGGTTAAACATAAGTACTGCTCTCCGCATCATCGTCCGCCATGGTGGTTGTTTTTCTTGCCGCTTCTTCATAGCAAGACCCAGAATAGTGACGGTCGGGTATCAATGGCGTTCAGGTTGGATGAATGCGACCTGGCCGTTCAGACACCGGTCGCATTTTAAAAGATCAGATTCGTATCGGATTCAGGACCACATAGCCAAGTGGCCTGGGTTGAATTGGAAAAAAATTGATCTGTGTTGTTCAGACTGCCATGAAAAGATCAGATCCAGGTCGCATATGAGCCAGAAAATCTGATTTGGGTCACTTCAGACTGCAATGTGAACGTAGCCTAAGTCTTTTTCCTGCGTCACAAAGGTAGGCAGCAGCTTGACAAAGCTATGATAGCAATTATTTTACATTCAAGTAGTATGCAGTTCTTCATTTATACACACATGGATTTCAAACAGATGGTATGGTATCGGCCGATACTGCACAGCCAGATATTGGGTATCCTTATTGGGGTCAAAAAATGGCATCAGTGCTAAACTAGTTTTGGAGCTATTGAGTTGAAGAAAGTTTTGCTACATCCGTACCTGTTGGGATCCAGAGGTTTGTCAACTTTTCTCCACCAGAGGGAGCCTGAGACCTTCCTCCTGAAGGCATGAGTGGACGTCTGCACATCTTCTCATTTGGAGGCATGTAAGTGGAGGAGGATGCTGACACTTCTCTGCCAGAGTGTTGCCAGTAACGGTACCGGCTTACCTAGGGCTACTTTTACCTGGATCAGTTCCCTGATTCTGAATCACCTTGTCTCTGTGTTTACAGCTTCTCTCATCCTGAATTATCTGGTGATCAATCAACCCTCAAGACGGAACCCTCGCCGCCCAGAGTCTTACCTGTCCGCCCTTCGTTGCCACCTCTGACCTCAAGGTCTCTCCCCACCCGGTCCGAATCACCGCCTGAAGAGGTTTAAATCCCAGACCTCCGCTTAACTCCGCCTAGTTGCCCCCTGAGATCAGCCAGACGAACCAAGGACTCCATTGTCATTGTCAATAAATCTCACTATTGTATTTCTTGTCTCTGGAGTGATTTCTTCATGTGGGTTAGGAGACTCGACCCCAACATGACAGTACCTTAATCTCCTCCAGACAGGTGGTGAGTTTTGATGGGGATTACTGTGAGGGTGTCATTCATTTGGATGGACTCAGGAATAAGGAATAGTTCACTTACAATCTATAATAGGGGGTTTTCAGGTGACGTCGCACTCACGTGACTCCTCAGCGCGTCCGCCATATT
>NW_015151694.1:95329-96543 GCF_000732505.1 Cyprinodon variegatus
AAATTAAATATTTAATTTTACTCAAATGCTCGAGTTCACAACAAGGAACAAACACATCTAGAAATGTAAACACACTGCAAAAAAAATGAAGTCTCAATAAGTAATTTTATCTTAAAATAAGTGCATTTTTTCTTGAGTTAAGGATTTAAGTGAGACACTTTGCCAATGGAACAAGACAATTTACACTTAAAATAAGAAAAAAAACAACTGCATTGTCTTATTTCAAGTGCATAATATCTAGATAGCTTATTTTAATAGTATAAATACTCATTCCATTGGCAAATCATCTTATTTACCAGTTCAAATTAAGGGTAAATACCCTTAATTTAAGGCATTTTTACTAATTTTGAGATCATTTTTGCAGTACACTTTTGCATACATTTTTTGACAGTCATCTAACCCCATAGAATAAAGGTTTAATCCACTTTTCTACTATTGCTGGATGTATTTGGTGAACAGCTCTGCTCTTATGTTCGTTTAGATCATTCACCGTCTGTCGTTTTCATTTATTTTCAATTTACAGAACAATATTTGACAGGACAGTTAATAATGCAACATGACTCTATAGATGCTAACAAGGATCTCCAAGTTTCAGGAATTGAAAACATCTTAGTGTTATTGGACATTTTTAACTTGAAATACCCCCTTCGCATCAATGGCCCCTGCAAGGGCCCCTGTGTTACAGCTGTAATACTTAATAAAGTTCTTTTGAATATATGTACTGGGACAGATCAGTTGGACCTATTTCATATTTATACCCTCACACTTTTATTTCAACAAGGATTCAAAATTGAAGGTGTTTTTGCTACCATCCTACTGAGACAAGGTCACTGTTTCAGGTTCTGTTTTCTGGCCGATGAGCCATCTTTAAAAAGCTGTCATGGTCCCAGAATGCATTGGAATACAAACTACAGGCGTGAAGTACTTTCACACCACTGACTGTAATTAATATTGTTAAACTTTCATCCACTCGTTAATGACTGAGGAACAAAGAAGGATTTGATGGATTCAAGCAGCAATTCAGTTCCTAAAGATGGCGTTTCCTATGTTGATGTGTTGTCCTCTGATAAAAGAAGTATTCAAAACCTTTCGTCCAGCAGCTGGAGGAAATAGAAGCTCAGGTATCGAAACGATTCAGTAGGCAGGTCACACATCAAGCTACACGGAGGGAAGCTAAGAAAATGGCTGCCCGACTCGTGTCTGTTCTCTGGGTC
>NW_015151694.1:99668-100770 GCF_000732505.1 Cyprinodon variegatus
CCCCTGCTGTATATATAGGATATATTGGAATAAAACCAAATCGATTCGATTCTAAATTTTAATATAGATGAATATGAACCAGATCTGTTCCTTCTGCATTATACAAATGAACAGAATTCAATAGAATTGAAATAAAATAACAGACTGCTGCCTTTACGCAGTTTGTGATGTGGAGCTCAGGGGCCCCAGGGTGCCATGGAGCCGCCACGTGACTGAACGTGAACAACAGCATCGGAACCACCGCGTGTTTATGAAACAACAACAGCAGCTTATCAGCATTAGCGCCTGCTGCTCGCTCTGCCCCCCCTCCGGGGTGGGTGTGCGTCGGCAACACTGTTACTGTCTCTTTAAATTTACCCAGGAGCCCCTTAAGGAGCCCCAGGGGCCCCTAGTCCGGCTCCCCACCCAGAAGACAAGCAAGAACCTTAAAATACATGACTGGAGGCCTCAGCTGGACCGAAGCTTTGCTGACTTTCTTTTCGCGCGCGGATCGAGCGATTCTATGAAAAGTTAAGTTGGCTCGCGCGGCGGGGCGCGTGGGAGAAACCCTGGAGAGCTCGGGCTCCAGAACGATGAGCGCGAGCCAGATGCGTGTCGAACGGTGCCGCGCGGCGGAACGCGCTCCTGCTGTGACATGTTGACATGTCCCGCTCCGCCGCTTCGAGCCGCTGAGGAGGAGGAGGAGGAGGCGGAGGAGGAGGAGGGAGGAAGACGAGCTACAGCCGCATCTAGGGCCAGGTCAGTGATGGAAGAGGAGCCCGTGGACCTCCGCTCCTCCGAACACACCGACTTACTCTCATTAATAATAAGCGGAGAGGAGGAAGCGACGCGCCAGGGGGGCGACCTGGGAGGTAAAGGAAAAAATTAAATATGTTTTTTTTGTTTCTGCCTCCCATCTGCATGTGTGTGCGTGGCTGTCAGTGACACAGCTATTGTCAGTCAGACAGTTAATCCGTGTCAGGGACAAAGCCGTGGAGCGGCATGGCCCCTCAGTGGCTCCTATAAACAAAGAGCCAGCAGCACAGAGCGCACTCACTGCTGCCATCTAGTGGAGGCTGGTGGAAGCCCAGAGCTGCAGCATCTACACTAAAAAGGCTTTTTT
>NW_015151694.1:100798-107268 GCF_000732505.1 Cyprinodon variegatus
GCTGGTTTCGCTGCTGCTTCTTGTTTTATTTCCTCTAAAGTTGCAGATATTTAAACTAACGTTGATATTTTGTGAGCGATTGAAAGGTCCGGTTCCTCGTCTGTGCTTCAGTCTTAGCCAGTAACCTGGATTCTGGTTCTGCAGGGGATAATCTCGCCAATGGCCACGGTGGAGATGACTCTGAGGCGGGGACGGTCACACCGGTCAGATCAACCGCCACCAGCTACTGGAGCATCACCGAGGGCCCCAACCAGCCGCCGCTCCTCTCCCTGGCCCCCGGGCCTTCTGGACGCAAACCCCGGGTCCAGAGAGCGTCACGGTGGGGCCTCAGCAGGATTCCCGGCCGCGATCACCGCCGCTACTACCACGAGTACTGGCGCAGCGAATACCTGATGGACTTCGACCCCGAGAGGCACAGCATGATCTGCATGGTGTGCGGCAGCTCGCTGGCCACCCTGAAGCTCAGCACCATCAAGAGACACATCCGGCAGAAACATCCCGACTCTCTCCTGTGGAGCGCCGCGGACAAGGAGGTGATCCGATCCGGGTGGGAGAGCCACCTGAGCCTGGGGGGGGGTCAGAGGTCAGGTTCTGGACCTCCAGTTCAGGGAGAGGAGGCCTCCATGGACTTTGGACCGAATGTCGGAGGTGAGCAGAGATTCGTCAGCCGTTTGGTTTTAGGATCACAGAACCAAAATCAAGGGATTCGTTTGATTTTAGGGTCCAGAAAAACACCAATTAGAGTGTTTTTAATTGAAACGATTGATCTAAGCAATGTGATTTACATCTATATTCAACCTCCTGTTCTCTGATGAAGATGATGATGATGATCAGGCTTTTAGCTAGCAACGCGTACGGCCATAATTCATACACCCTTTACTAAAAAATGACAAATCGTACGCCCTGTTTCCCCTCTGGAAGCTTTGCTCAGATATTCAAAGTTTCCCAAGCAGCAGCTGCTGATGCAGAGCGCTCTGATCACTATTCTGAAACAGTTTATTAACGTCTAAATTAACTTAAAATGTAGAAACACACTTAAGAGCTCTAAGCCACGCCTCCCCTGAAACGACTGTCCCTAATTATTCTTCCTATTTTCTCTTGATGACGTCTGTTGATACGTTTCTAAATGACATAATTGAGTTTTAGAAATTAGAATCTTCTGTTAGTAGGTGAAAGGTTCTGTCTTAGACCACCTCCTCTGTTGAGAGATGGTTGTTCCAGGTTAACAAAGATGGCTTCGTTAACCCCTCTCTCAAACAGTCTGTCTTGGCCAGATTATGGACGTTGTTGTCTGAAAAACGAGCGTCCTTTAGCCTTCAGTAGGTGAACAGCCGAGTCTTGTCCTGAGGAGTTGGTCTTCCTGTGTCGAGCCATGCGCCCGGGTAGCGGTTGCTTGATCTCTCCGAAGTACAGGTCTGTGCCCTCTTCACTATACTGAACGGTGTAAACCATATCGTCAGTCTGGTTTCTGGGTGTCTTGTCTTTGGGTTGAACCGGTTTTTGTCTCAGGGTGTTGCAAGGTTTGAATTGACAGGGATCTGGTGCTAGTTTAAAATCCTCCTGACTTTTTCAGAGACGTCGGCAACATCCGGAGTGACGATTGTTCCTCCTTCTGTTCTCTTCCCTCTCAGCAGACCTCTTCTTGTTGGTTTTTAGAAAAGGCTCATCAGGGATAACCACCGTTTCTTCATGGCTGTCCTAATGTGTCCCTGTTCTCTTCCACTCGGTGGTGGAAGTGCTTTCTAATCGTGTCTGGGGGGTTCTGATGATGCCTAGTTTGTATTCCAGTGGATGGTGTGTCAAAATGGAGGTACTGGTCGGTGTCTGTTTGGGTTTCCTGTTGATTTCTATGTTGAGTTGTCCATCTTCCATGATCTGAACCACGCAGTCCAGGAATGTGTGGACTTGAGGAGGAAGCAGAGGCTCTGTGATAGAGCTCTGACTGGGCAAAGCTCAGTACATCTTTTTATTCAACAACTCCCAATGCAGACACTCTTCCTTGGAACTATCCCATCCCTACATAAAGAACTTTCTCCCACACGAACATTTGGTCATTCCCAAGAAAAAACACTTCAGTTCATCGAGGACATACATTTTAGCCAGATAAACACTGAGAACAGGTGTGCTGTCCATGGCATGAAGGAGGCTCTGTGAACTCATTCTTATCTCTCATGACCCTCCCTTCACCCTGGTCTTGAGTAGGGAGGCGTCTGCATTTTCTTTTGAGTTTTTACGGCATTAGTGGCTCGTTTTTATTGCACAGTAGGCTGAGAGGAAGGTAGTATGAGAGAGGGGGAGAGACATAAAGGAAAGGACCAGAGGCCGTAATCGACCCTGGGTCGCCTGCGTCGAGGACTAAAGCACAGATTATACTTCTGCAGCCACACACATCAAATGTCGCTTGGGTCTGGAGGAGCCTATTCAAGAACTCGCGAGAACTTCGGCGGACGGTCACGAGAACGTCATTTTGGCAGAGACCATGGCATCTTTATATAATTGGTCTGAGGCGTCGTTCAAGTGGTTGTACTTACGAACCTCCTCGATCAACCTTTCGTCGTAGTCGTCCATTGTACTTGTTCCTTGGTTTTTAACACTAGAACTCCCAAGGCCTTCATTTTGACGGTTCTAAGAGTTCCGCAGTCACTCTGCTGCACCCCTCCAAAATTGTAGGTGACCGCAGACAGTGCCACAGAGAGGAGGCCTCTGATTGGTCAAATCTACATCTGCTTCTCTATGCGTACTTCCTGTCTGGTTCCTTACCGGCTTGTTTTGTTTGTATGACCGCCATTGTGGAATACGACTGGTGAAGATGGAGCAGCTAGAAGAGCGCTCTTTTTCACCCTCATGTCCCTCCGTTGTCGCATAAACTTGCCTCCACTTCCTCACCGCCTCGGCCGTATCTAGACCCACAGCTAGTTCCAGATTGGCCCTCTAGCGTTGTGGCGTGGAACACCATGGCACAGACCACGCTTTAATATCGGGCATGAATTTAAAATATCTGCGTCATACCTGCGACAAACTGCTGCGGGAGGATAAGCAGTGTGAAGGATTGCCATTGACTCAATGAGTCGATGCAATCAGCTGGTTTTCCTTCAATATAAATCTTTGAATCAATCTGACTGGATGATCTGGTGAACTGGAAAGAGCCTTGAGATGACATGATGTGAATTGGAGCTATAGAAATAAACAAAAAACAATCTTCCCAGGTGAACTTAATGTTTCTGTCCACTGATAGACCTGCTTGTCCAATCCAGTAGGAGGGATTAAAGACTCCTAAAGTATATTAATCTCAGTGATCCCTGCCTCTAGTTAAAACTGGAAAAGCCTCTTGGATGAGAGGAGAAACCTTTTCTAGAAAACTTCACGTCCAGTTGCCTAAAATAAACTTTTTCAGCTCAAATCAGGAAATGTTTTTAAATATAGATACATTAACAAATACTGAAGGTTTGAAGCATTTTCATTGAATATCTGCTCTGATTTAGTGAAAAAAGAAAAAAAACAGTAATTCTGACTGGCTGTCAGTCAGTTCCTGCTGTTTTTCTGATCAACACTAGGTGGCAGCAAACAACAAAGAATAACACATCTAAATCCAAACGAAGAGTTTTCAACCTGTTCAGGTTTGGAAGAGAAGTTTTAGATCCCAGAGAGTCGGTCAGAAAGTGGAACCCTGAACTAAAACCTGGAGCCATGTTTGGCTCGGTGGCTCGGTGGCCCGCTGGCCCTCACAGGGGGGGGGTCTGAAACCTTAACAGGAGCCACTCTCCCATCAGGCCAGGACTCAAATTTCATTGTTTCTGGGTAAAAAACAAATTTTTTATCAATATCGACGCAAGAAAATTTGTTCTCTTTATTTTCTTGNAAGATGGAGCAGCTAGAAGAGCGCTCTTTTTCACCCTCATGTCCCTCCGTTGTCGCATAAACTTGCCTCCACTTCCTCACCGCCTCGGCCGTATCTAGACCCACAGCTAGTTCCAGATTGGCCCTCTAGCGTTGTGGCGTGGAACACCATGGCACAGACCACGCTTTAATATCGGGCATGAATTTAAAATATCTGCGTCATACCTGCGACAAACTGCTGCGGGAGGATAAGCAGTGTGAAGGATTGCCATTGACTCAATGAGTCGATGCAATCAGCTGGTTTTCCTTCAATATAAATCTTTGAATCAATCTGACTGGATGATCTGGTGAACTGGAAAGAGCCTTGAGATGACATGATGTGAATTGGAGCTATAGAAATAAACAAAAAACAATCTTCCCAGGTGAACTTAATGTTTCTGTCCACTGATAGACCTGCTTGTCCAATCCAGTAGGAGGGATTAAAGACTCCTAAAGTATATTAATCTCAGTGATCCCTGCCTCTAGTTAAAACTGGAAAAGCCTCTTGGATGAGAGGAGAAACCTTTTCTAGAAAACTTCACGTCCAGTTGCCTAAAATAAACTTTTTCAGCTCAAATCAGGAAATGTTTTTAAATATAGATACATTAACAAATACTGAAGGTTTGAAGCATTTTCATTGAATATCTGCTCTGATTTAGTGAAAAAAGAAAAAAAACAGTAATTCTGACTGGCTGTCAGTCAGTTCCTGCTGTTTTTCTGATCAACACTAGGTGGCAGCAAACAACAAAGAATAACACATCTAAATCCAAACGAAGAGTTTTCAACCTGTTCAGGTTTGGAAGAGAAGTTTTAGATCCCAGAGAGTCGGTCAGAAAGTGGAACCCTGAACTAAAACCTGGAGCCATGTTTGGCTCGGTGGCTCGGTGGCCCGCTGGCCCTCACAGGGGGGGGGTCTGAAACCTTAACAGGAGCCACTCTCCCATCAGGCCAGGACTCAAATTTCATTGTTTCTGGGTAAAAAACAAATTTTTTATCAATATCGACGCAAGAAAATTTGTTCTCTTTATTTTCTTGGTTTAAATAAACAAATTCAGACAGAAGAAAAAAAAACTTCCTTTAATGGGGTGTTGATATTTGTTGAGAGTTTTAGCTAAATATAACTTACTAAGAGGCATAAATGTATGAAATCCCGGAGAAAAAGACACAATTTTGAATAATTTTATATACCACAAAGAAGAAACTTTTTTTACATTTTTTTTTAAAAGCTTTTTTCTTAGAAGAAATGAGGGCATTTTCTTATATTTCTGGAGAACAATGTATGGAAGGAAATGCTTCTAAATAGTTGCACTGATCGATTGATCGACCCAAATTTCCTTAATTATTGGAGATCAGCTGATTATTAATCTCATTTACCAAATAAATCGACCTCACCAAAGGTCTGAAACAACCACTGCTGGTAAAGCTTTAAAGTCGCAGGGAAATGATATTTAAATGTCAAATCATTTTGGCTTAAACATGTATATAAATGTAAATAACGAAAATGACATACAGACCAGCCCACTGATTCACTGGCGCCAGATACCCAATAGAATCATTATATGAACCCTTTAATACTAAATCACAAACTTTGCTGAATAAAATAAGCATCTTAAACATCAGCCTGTCCTGCTTAACTTATAACTGTATAGATTAATATAAAATAAATAAATAAATAGTGCACATTTTCGGTGCAACAGCAAACTTGTAAACATATTTGTGCTTAAATGAAATGACTGTAGGCTACAGTTGGAAAACAGAAATATAAATCATTAGCTTAACGCTACATAATGTGGCGATAGCCGACTTTTTCCACTTGAATTTTTTTTGTCCGCCCCTAAAAGCAGCGTCAGCATTTAAATTCCTCCGTTCGTCCCCCATGATGCTCTGGCTCGACCAATGGGATGAGGGGATTCTGGATCGTTACATATATGCCGTCAGCTCATTGGTCACAATGCAGGACAGGGAGGGGAACAAGTTTACCGTAAGTTTTGTATCCAACGTGCCCTCGTTCTTCATTTTTCATTAGCTTTTTACTGACCATTTTTTTACTCTCAGTAACACGGGACAAAGTGCGTTCCTTTTCCACCAAATACGGAACAGGTACTTTTATTGCTGAATAAGGAACGATTCCGTTTTCCATGATTTAATTAAAAGTCTGACCCCAAAAATACAGAAGACCAAACAGAAAGACCACGGAAAAGTTTAACAGGTTTATTAGAATATGGTGATGAATCCAGTGCTGCTCAGAACACTGTCAATCCAGAACTGGAAGGTGAGGGGAAGACACTGCGGTTAGTTCAGGCTCAGTGGGAAATTAGATTCTTGGAGGAATAGGTTGCAGACTCACTTCTCCAGGAAAAGGTGTCCTTTATGGAATCCAGTCTGTGTGGGAAGATTCCAGTGATTGTATTGTTTGGTGTTGGGCGGACGGGGTTTACTCAGACTGCGGTTGTTCCTAGGTGAACGGAGAAGCTGACTGCCACTCAGATTTCCTGCGGTACTTGAACGGGCTGCGGTGCAGATGAAACCTTTGCTCGGTGTGAAGCTCAAACGACCTCTTGGGGAAAGTAGATCCAAACTTCCTGTTTGGAACC
>NW_015151694.1:109439-114503 GCF_000732505.1 Cyprinodon variegatus
ATAATTAATCATAACTTAATTGATTTAATTTGTCACTTTATAACATTTTATTCATTTATTTCATTATTTAGTTCATGATTTTTATGATTTTTTATATTTTATGGTACATTTCATTATTTTCATCATTCTTTTTGATTTTTTTGTTTGTTTGTTTTGGAAATTAAATTATTTTCTTCAACATTTTAAATGTATCTATAATTATTTAATATTTATTTATCTATAATTAATAATTTTAAATATATAATTATTCAATTAGACATTTAAGGATTTAATTGACCAATTTAAATGATGTAAGAAAAAAATGTTTTATTCATCATTTTATAACATTAATAAATTATGGATTATTTCATTTATTTGAACATTTAATTTTTTAATTAATCTTTTTGACTATTAATAATGATTTAATCTGATATTTATTAAATTCATCGTTTTAAATGATTCTTTAAATATTTTTAAAATCTTTTTAATCTTTGTAGAATTAAACCGCAGTGAATCCGTCGCCTTCAGCACAACCAAAGGAGGGAACGAGGACGCCGCCTGTGATGTCACAGCGCCCCCGAATGACGACGAGGGCGCGAGTGGAGAGAGGAGCAAGTCCAGCAGCTCCGGCATGGCGGCGGCGGCGGCTCGTCACGGACATTACCCCGGGAAGGACCAGAGGAGGAACTACCAGGCGCGCTGGCGAGTGGAGTATCTGATGGACTATGACGGCAGGAGACACGGTCTGATCTGCATGGTGTGCGGCGCCGCTCTGGCCACGCTGAAGGTCAGCACCATCAAGCGGCACATCCTGCAGGTGCATCCGCACTCCCTGCTGTACGGCGCCGAGGAGAAGGAGCGAACCGCGCTGAGCTACGGTCAGAGCGCCCTGCAGCTCCTTCACTCTGAAGACTGCTTCCCCTCCCAGGACCCCGGGGCCCCCTCCTCACCCGCACAGCTCGGCACTTAGAAACCGCCGCAGGAAGGAAACCGGAAACCTCAGAGTGAGAGTAGAGTGGGAGGAAGGTCAGAGGTCACGCCTAGATTCACTGCTGGTTAAAGTCCAGGGACTCATCCAGGGTCTGGAAAGCAAAACCATAGTTAATGTAGGAGCGAAAACCACGGTTTATGACATCACAGCGTCACGCCGCAGGTTGGATCACTGGGGGGCGTTTCCTGTCCCCCGGTCCGACACGCTGCGTCCTGAGGAGGCACTTCAGCCATTTTATCCAGGCGTGTCAGACCCGCGATGAATAATGACAGTTTGGTGTTTGGACTGAAAAATTCAAGGCGTTCCGTTCAGGAACCGTAGTATGGGGATAAATTCGAGCCATAAATTTGTTTAAAAAAATTTTTTATACTGTTGAAAAAAATTCAACAAAGAATGTTTGGAATCTCAAAAAAAAAAAAAAGATATGAAACAGAAAACTATTTTTAAAACAAAAAAAAAAGTATTTAAAACTGCAAAAAAAAATATTAAACTCAAAAGAAAAAGTGCGTTTAGGAACCGTGAGAAGCAGAGATTTTCAAAGCATCATTGATGCTCTATGTTTATATCAGAGCCGTAGAGATAAAAGGGTTCTGACGACAATTGGCAACATTTCAAAGAGCCATGCGGTTCAATAGTTCCATAGGAGTTAGCCGCTCACGCTAGCTTTTCTATCTCTACGGCTCCGGTTCATATGTTCTGAAATAAACACGATTCACCTTCTTTTCTGTTTCAAACTCATTTGCAGCTTTTGTATTATTGCTTTTTTTGAAGTAAAAAAAACAAAAGTTTCATGGCCTCAATCTAACTCCGTAAAATCATCCAAACATTCAGTTTCCGTGGTTTCATGAAGCTTCCTGGTAACAAGTGCAAAGTTTAAGTCGACTCCGTAGAGAAAGGAATGAGTCTCTGGGCTTTAAAGCGTTTAGGGACACCGTCGGATATTTATTTGCGTTTTTCTGGGACTCGGCTCTGGTCTAAGCCCCGAGTCTTTTCTCAGGGAGCTAGAAACCGAGTGACACGACGAGACCTGAGGGAGTTTTTTTTAGCACTTTGTCCCAAAAAGATCCACCTTAGCGGCGCAGAGGCGGTGAAATGAAGTTATTGCTGAAGACAATGAGCGGAGCGTGCAGCCGGGGACACGGAGGACTGCAGGACACGGCGTCCTCGTCGTTTACAGGTGGATGAGGACAGCCTGCATCCTTCCCATCAGCCGACTCCTACCTTAACGCTGCGCAAAAATGTGTAGATAGATAAAGTTGGTTGTTTTTTTTTTTTTGTACGAGCACTTTTTGCCTCCTGGTTTTTACTAAATCTGTTTGTAAGCGATTCCAGTTTTCTACGTTCTCGGGAATCGAACCATGAAGGCGTTTCTAACAGCTTGTCGGGTTTCTGAGTTCACTTTTCTTCAGCTTCTTTCTGCTTTTTTTCCTCATTCATTGTACGAAGCTTATGCAAAGTAAAAGCTCTGCCATAGGATGTCGCTTCCTCTTCTTTTTTTGCACTGCAAAACCTAATCTATTATCTATTGTTTCATAAAATACGTGTATTCGCTTTCATTTGAGCAGGTAAATGAGATGATCGAACAATATACGGAGTATTTGTGTCCTTAAAAAGAAATTACATGATATTTATGGAGTGAATTTTGTTCCATTATTGTGTGCTAAATTAAAATGACAAGAAAAAAAAAACATTTTTTTAAAAGTTTCAACTTTATTTTTTATTTTCAGGTTTTATATTTTCAAATGTTATACTTTTTTTTTTTTTTTCATTTCACAGATCACATTCTCTAAACTTGTAGGACAGGCTTTCCACTACAGACCAATAAAAATATCTTCGGAAACATAATTCGAAAATAATGCAGTTCATTAAATTAAATGTGAAAAGAAAATAAAAAAAAATAAATAAAATATGCTAAGTTTAATTGCTAATTGATTAATTTTTCTTTTGTATTTTATTTACAACAATGGCACTAAATTAGCTCCGTAGGAATTAGCCCCATAACCACTACCCTTTTTGTAACTGTGCCAAGATCGGTCGGAGCACGGTAACCCAGGTAACCGTTGAGTATAAATGGAACGCACAACAGAACCAGACCGTGCCAGACGTAACCGAACCGCGCTAGCGTTGTGCTAGTTCATTAGTAGCGCCCGGCGCTCAGTTCTCTGATAACAAAGAACGCATGAGTCATCTCCTTACCGTCAGCCTCCGTAATCATGAGTATTGATAAAAATGCTAGCTTCTCCGCCGTGCTGCACGATTTCCAGTGATGATTCTGCTCAGCAGTGCGATCAACCTCTATATCCGTTGTTTCCTGCTTCTAGAAGTTCTAATTAGCTTCCAGACGAAGCTCTATCGTTTGTCGTATCCACTTCCCAAGGTTGCCTTCTTCGCCTGATTCTCCGCAAACCTCCTGAATGTTACAGGCGCCGCCATGTTGGTTTGCTTCTAGAGAGCAGTAGTACCGTAGATCGCCACTAGGAGGCGGGAAACCGTGCTAGCGCGGCGTGTAAACGGTCGTAGGGAACCGAGCGCAGCACGGATCGGTTTTCAGAGGGTAGTGGAAACGGGGTAATAATGTACTTGAACTAAGGTCACGCTTTTTCTTTTTCTTATTTTAAACGTAAATCGTTCCATTTGCAAATTTTCCTACTAACCTGCTCAAATGGAAAATACACGTATTTCAAGGAATAAAGATTCATTATGTTTCATTTTTTGCAGTGTGTAAAAACGAGTCTCAGGGATTCTGTTTGCATCGGTAATTTTCTGTTTTCAGTTGCTGCCGTAAAACATAAATACCACAGAGTATTAAAAGACCCAGACGCAAAAATTATCATTTAAAAAAATAAAAATAAAGCTTCTTGGTAAAAAGTCCTGATGCCAAAAATGTAAGTTTAAATAAAAAAAATAGCAGCTTATTTTTGTTAGCTATTTTTAACTATGAGGGTGAAAGTATTAGAACACCTGAATGCTTCGCTGTGCAGCGGGACGATCCGGTTTTCTCTTTAACGTGTTTTCAGTGGATTTGGGCTGCGCTACTCTGTGGTATCTATGCAGGACTGACATGCAGAAGATGTTTTAAACGGGAAGATGATAAATAAACTGCTCTGATTTACGGGCTGGAACCCCCCCCCCCCCCCCGCTCTGACGCAGCACTTAATGGTTCCAACCTTCTTTACTTTGCAGCAGCTGATGTGAGAAATGTGCATCCTGTCATCAGTGAATAAAAACTCCCTGAACCAATAAGCCTTTCTGATGTCATGTGAGTCTCATTAATAAGCAATCATTTTAGGTTTTCTTGGCTGGCCGCCATTTTGCTTAAAAAACAAATTTAAGTAAACCCATATTGCAAAAAAAAAAAATTAAATAGATGACATTCTCCTTTAAATCACAAATCTAACTTTTTATATGGAGGGTTAAAGAGGACAATTTTAAATAAGTAAATATATCATTAAATATAAATGTACCATTTAGTGTCCCATTAAATAATCAGATGTACCAGTTACTTATTGAATATATAGTTATATAGTTCTATATATATAGTTATATAGTTCTATATATACATAGAACTTAAAAAATTTAGGAAATATATAAAAAAAAAAAAAAAAAAAACCTGAAAAGTCTCAGGTTGAAATTATTCTAACTCAGTTTCTAACTTTGTTTTTCTTTTTCCATTTTTTTTTTTTGCAGTTATGAAAAAAAAAAAAAGGTTTTGAACAAACTTTATGGTACTAATTTAGTCCCATAAATCCCCCGATTAGCAGATTGGCATTTCATTTTATTAGAAATAAATCCGATTTTAATGGATATGCTTCCAGTGGTAAAAATATCATAAATTACATCCTTTTTCCACCAAACAACAAAAAAAAAAAAAAACAGTTTCCAAAAACTAAATCACAGTCTTAAATGAAATTAAACTCCAAAATACTTCTAATCCCAAAACAGGAAATAAATAATTGATCCACAAACAATCAGATGTACCATTTACTTATTGAATATATCATTAAATAGTTAATTGTTTCATTAAATGAACTATGAAATAATTAAATCTACCATTTTTCTATGCAACACATTTAATAATTTAAGTTATGACATGT
>NW_015151694.1:115974-121712 GCF_000732505.1 Cyprinodon variegatus
CATGCTAGCACTAGCCTGGTTGATTATATCTATGCTAACATTAGCCCCTCCTATTATCAATAACAAAATAACATTTAAACATTCAGGAAGGTTTTGCATCACCAAAGCACAAAGATAAATAATCTTAAAATAAATGTATTTCTCCTCGTTTAAGAAGTTAAGACAATTTGCCAATGAATAAACAGTTTAAAAGGAGCAAAATAAAAAACTCTGTTATCCTATTTCATATAAATATATATTTATTAAGGTCAGACACACTCGTTGACAGATCATCTTAATAATCTAAGGTGAAACTAACTTATTTTATGAGAAAAGATTATTTTTAGATCGTTTTTTTTAGTAGACTTTGTGGTTTCAAATGGACTGATGTTCTCTGATGCTTAGGGGCCACCGGGGGCCACCAATCAACAAGCCTTGATCTTTAGCTCTATTCAAGGACTTAAACTAAATAAAATGAACCTAAAGAAAAAGTAGGTTAGAAATGAAAGACTGTTGGTGAAAACTTTTATAAATAAACCTCCTAAAGTAGTGCCATAAAATTTGTAAAATAAATAAGTAAAATAAATCAACTGTAAAAAATGTAATGAGACTGAAAGATTTTTTTAGAATTTAACCCAAATGTATCATATTTGATACATACGGTTTCTGAAATGTTTTGCGTCTGACACCTTTTGCATAATTTAATGGTAAAAACTTTGCTCAAAATCCTATTGTACACAATCAGATATACCTGATAACAGCCAGTAGAAGACTACACAAAAAATAATCTTGCCTTATCGCATAGTAATAAATTAATATCAAAAATGTATTTCTTTTTTTTCTTTTTACATATTTTGTTAAAATGGCAAATAAGGAATTCAAACCAAAAAAGTAATTTTTTGTTTTGTTTTATTCTTGGATCGGGCTTTAAAGGGTTAAACATTTTTGGCAATATTTTTGAAAAAAAAAAACAAAAAACCCCCGAAGTCTCAGGTTGAAATTATTCTAACTTAGTTTTTCCTTTTTCCATTTTTTTCTTTTTTTTTTTGCAATTTTGAAAAAAAAAAAAAAAAAAAGGTTTTGAACAAACTTTATGGTACTAATTTAGTCCCATAAATCCCCCCGATTAGCAGATTGGCATTTCATTTTATTAGAAATAAATCAGTTTTTAATGGATATTCCTCCAGCGGTAAAATATAATAAATTTCATCCTTTTTCCACCAAAAAAAAAAAAATAACAGTTTCCAAAAACTAAATTACAGTCAGAAATGAAATTAAACTCCAAAATACTTTTAATCCCAAAAGGGAAAATAAATAATTGATCCACAAACAGCCGCAGACCTTTGAGTTGATTTTATTAATCATTTCACTTCGACATCAGTACAGAAACCACAAACAGTTTAATTTCGTCTTCTTCCTGCAACATCTGTCCAAAAAAAAAAAAGCTTCAAGAAACTAGAACCAAAGTTGCGGCTGCTACGAAACCGTTATTCACAAACCAAGAGTGAGGAAACCAGAACCCATTAGCGTCACATAAAAACACAAACAGGAAAAGCAGAACAAAAACATGCTGCGACAAACCATTCTATGTGTCGTATTCTACACGCTAAACTCTACGCTGGCAGATCTAGGTGTGCAGCCCCTCTATAACCAGCCTCCATCTAAAGTATGTAGTTTTTATTCTTGGCTCTTGAGGGACCGGATCCGGCCCACGCGCCGCGGCTTTGACACGTCTTCCCCACTTCACTTAAAATTGCTCTGACGAGTTATGAAGCTTTTTTTGATGCGAAATTATGAGTCTGCTAATATTAATAGGCACCATCTTTAGCAAAACAAATGCTGAAAACTATTTTTTCCCCATTATGGCATAATTTTAAAGTATTAGATAGAATTGAGCTATAAAAACATTAGAAATTATTTGCACAGCCGGACCTCATTTCTTAAATCTAAATTGCATTAAATAAACTTGTGGCGATTATGTTCACATTTTTTCTCTGGTCACACGTTCAAGTTGGGAGACATGAAGAAGCTGCATAGAGTTCAGTAAGAGGGACCCCCCCCTTCATGAGCGTTTATATGGAGCTAAATACGGGCCATAAAGCTTGTTCAAAACTTTAAATAAAAGTAAATTAATAAACGCTGAATCTTCTTTTTTCAAAACCAATAGAGTATAACTTAAGCTTTAAAGACATTTCCATTTCCCACAGTTCCTGAATGCAACATATTGGAATCTTTTTTTCCATACAAGCCGAAGCGTCAGTCATCATTCCACACCCCATGTAATCCAAGCCCCGCCCTCAAACCAAGGGCGTCACAGTTTGTAACTAAAAAAAATAAATTGGTTCTTAACTTTTTTATTTTTCCTCAATTTTCAGAGATTTCTCTTCAGTAAAAAAAAAAAAAAAAAACTTAATTCAAATCCCTTTTTTGGGTTGAGATTGATTTTCCAATAAAAAATGTTTTGGTTTAAATATTTTTTCTCTTTTAACAGTTTTGAAAAATCCCAAATTCAAATCTTTTTTTTTTTTTGCCAAGACATTTGTTCAAGTTTTCAAAATTTCTTTTTTCTCTCTTTTTTTTTTTAAGTTTCCAAACTTATTTTTCCAGTTATTTATTTTCAGTTTAAAAAAACAAAAAAAACAACTTCTAATTCAAATCCCTTTCTTTGGGTTGAGATTGATTTTCCAATAAAACATTTTTTTTGGTTTAAATATTTTTTCTTTTAATGGTTTTGAAAAAAACCTAATTCCAAATATTTTTTTTTTTTGCAGACATTTGTTCAAATTTTCAAATTACTTGTTTCTCTTTTTTTGTTGTTTCCAAACTAATTTTTCCAGTTATTTATTTTCAGTTTAAAAAAACAACAACTTTTAATTCAAATCCCTTTCTTTGGGTTGAGATTGATTTTCCAATAAAACATTTTTTGGTTTAAATATTTGTTTTTCTTTTAACAGTTTTAAAAAAAATCCCAACTTCAAACAAATTTTTTTTTTTGGCAGACATTTGTTCAAATTTTCAAATTACTTGTTTCTCTCTTTTTTTTTTTAGTTTCCAAACTAATTTTTCCAGTTATTTATTTTCAGTTAAAAAAAAACAACTTTTAATTCAAATCCCTTTCTTTGGGTTGAGATTGATTTTCCAATAAAAAAATTTTTGGTTTAAATATTTTTTTCTTTTAATGGTTTTTTAAAAAAATCCCAAATTAAAAATTTTTTTTTTTTTTTTGGAGACATTTGTTCAAATTTTCAAATTACTTGTTTCTCTCTCTTTTTTTTTTGTTTCCAACTAATTTTTCCAGTTATAATTTATTTTCAGTAAAAAAAAAAAAACATGAAATTACTTTTTTCTCTTTTATTTTATTTTTTTAGTTTCCAAACTAATTTTTCCAGTTATTTATTTTCAGTAAAAAAAACAACAACAACTTCTAATTCAAATCCCTTTCTTTGGGTTGAGATTGATTTTCCAATAAAACATTTTTTGGTTTAAATATATATTTTTTTTCTTTTAACGGTTTTAAAAAAATCCCAATTAAAAAATTTTTTTTTTTTTGCAGAGACATTTGTTCAAATTTTCAAATTACTTGTTTCTCTCGCTTTCTTTTTTTGTTTCCAACTAATTTTTCCAGTTATAATTTATTTTCAGTTTAAAAAAAACAACTTTATTTTTTTTTTTTTTTAAACAAACTTTTTGGCCCTAACTTAGCCCCATACTTCAGAGCAACAGATTGAATAGGACCTTCCAATGCTGCGTATTCAGGAGGCAGGGACATGCAGGCAGATCCTGGATCAGGATAAAAGTGACTTTTACGTGTGCAGATGACTTTCTTCTCTCTTGTCCTTAAATCAGAAAAAGATGGAGCTGCAGGGCAACAGATCACTACGGTTCAGAAACAGCACAGAAACATCACGAGTAGGAATCCTATTGAACGAAATCTGGATCAATATATTACAGAGTATTTAGGGAAGAGGAGGAGATCACTTCCAGCTTATACTACAACATGCAGTCCAAAAAAAACTAATACTTTAAATTCAAAATGGCACCTTCTAACCGTAACAAACCTCTTTCCTCCTTCAGGGTCACCGGGGAAATTGTATGGAGTGTAAAATATGTCCCAAATCAAACAAAAAACAAAGAAATGATCACAGCACAAACAAATCTTTTCACTTTTACATTCCTTTTTTTAATTTTAGCCATTTTTTTTTCCAGATCACAGCCTTTATCTTAAATTAAAACGAACAGCTTTTATTTGGCAAAACAAAAAAAAAAAAATCCAAACCGATCACATTTTACACTCAACACAACAGCAATCTGAGAAAACCATGGAAGGGGGCGGGGCTTAATATTGAGGACTCCTCTAAACACGTGGGCGTGCGGCTTATTCCTAAAGGGTGAGGTCTTAACGAGCTAATTAAGATCAGTAACAGCTAACGGAAGTCTTAGAAAGCCGTTATGGAGTCCAAGCAGCCGCTCGTTCACAGAGCAGGTCTAAGTATCATTAGAATCAAAATATACAAGAGCTGGACACCGAGGGGGGAGGGGCTTCCTTCAGTATAAAAAGCTAGGGCCGATGGTCGCCTGTGTCGTCGTTCAGCTTTTATTTACAAGAACAGAAGTTTCCAGAACAGAACAAAACGCGGTGAACTAGAGCGAATTATCGCAGCTGGCTAAAAGGAAACGGGGATCAGTGCATGGGGGGGGGGTAGGCGGCGCTGCTCGGGATCAAACCAGCTCATAGATTCAGTCTAGTTCACCGGAGCCGCCGCCGCAGCGTCACATGACCTGATCAGAAGCTCTCCAGGCACGGCTCCGTTTTTTTATTATTTTTTAATGCAAGTGAAGCTGCGCAGTAGTTTGACATTAAACATCGAGTAGCTCTGAGATCTAGCTAGCACGGTTCAGTGATGAGGGAGGGGGGAGATAAAAGGGTGTTTTTCTCTCAGACGGCGATGGAGATGAGGAGGATGGAGACATGGAGGCTTTCTGATGGCGGATCATTCAGTTTTGCTGCGCTTCATGGCTCCCGGAAGTTTCTCTTGCAATCTGAGAGAAAAAAAAAGGATTAAACCAAAAAAACGTTTAATGTGAACCGATTCCGCAAAGACGGAACCGATACTTACTTTGCGATCGTGTTGTTGACCTGAGTGCGGATGAGGTCGATGTACTGATCAATCTGGGTCTGCAGAGGAAACAAACGGAGCTGATTGGGAGGAAAACTTTCCGCCATGTTGGCGGCAAACCGCCGCTAATCAGTGCAGCGAGTGAGGAAGACTTTCAGAGCTCGCACCGGAAACATCTAGAAATAAGTTAAAAGTTTATTAAGTGTAATTTGAGGAGTTAAAAGAGATGATTTGCCAATGGAATGAGTATTTTTACTCCTAAAATAAGATATTTAGATAATATTCACTTGAAATAATGCGATGGAATTGTTGTTTTCTTATTTTAAGTGTAAATTATCTTGTTTCTATTTACAAAATGTTTCTTTTTTCTCCTCAATTCAACAACAAATTCACATATTTTAAGAATAAAAATGACGGATCTAGATTTGGATTTTTTCCAGTGCATCAGAGATCTGAGTGTTTTCACTTCATGTGATGATCTGCTGAAGGAATGAAGAATATTTCTGTCCTTAAAATGCTTCCATACGATGCATTCTAATAGGATAGATCTGTATTTTTCTCATTTTAAAAGTAAATCTTTTTATTCCAATATTCCAGATAAACTAATTTTAAGAAAACTTTTGATTTTTCATCATCATATTT
>NW_015151694.1:122297-127061 GCF_000732505.1 Cyprinodon variegatus
ATCACATTTTTTTTATATATACAAAACTGAATAAACAAAAAAAAAAAAAAGTTCGTTGGACTCCGCTTTCAAATAATTTTTTCAAATTTCATTTTGTTTTTTCCAAGTTCGAGACAAAAGATTTTAGTATTTTGGCCCCACTTTAGCTCCATAAATCCCCAGCTCGACAATTACAAAAATTCACTTATTTTAAGAAAAAAAATGACGGATCTAGATTTGGATTTTTTCCAGTGCATCAGAGATCTGAGTGTTTTCACTTCATGTGATGATCTGCTGAAGGAATGAAGGAATATTTCTGTCCTTAAAATGCTTCCATACGATGCATTCTAATAGGATAGATCTGTATTTTTCCAATTATAAAAGTAAATCTTTTTATTGCAATATTCCAGATAAACTAATTTAAAGAAAACTTTTGATTTTTCATCATCATAGTTCTCAAAAATACATTCTGCTTAATTTTTATTTCTGTTTAGTTTTATTTTCAGTTTTTAATTCCTATTTGAGTTTAATTAAGACATTTTTTTTCAGTTTGAAATTGTTATTTTTTTTCCCTGTAAAAAGAGAAAACATTTAAACTTGGTGGCGAAACCAAATCTTGGCATTTTTTAAAATTATTTTTCAGTTTTAAAAATATTTTCCTATAATCTTTCTTTTTTTGTTAAATTATTTACAGAGGTTTTTGGAGTATTCAAATATTTTTTTTCTATCAAAATCTTTTCAACAATCTTTTCCATTCAGCTTCATTAATGTCCAGCTGGGCACCTTAGCATTCTGTTTTAGTTTTTTTTTTCCCATTTCATTTTCAAAAATTATTTTCATTTTTAAATTACTTTTTTTATTTATACAAAAATGAATTAAAAGAAAAAATAGCTGAACTCTGCTTTCAAATAGTTTTTTTTTTTCAAATTTCATTTTGTTTTTTCCAAGTTCGAGACAAAAGATTTTAGTATTTTGGCCCCACTTTAGCTCCATAAATCCCCAGCTGGACAATTACAAATTGTATTATCAAATTGTCTTTGGCCCCCTTTTAGCTCCGTAGACTTTAACCAACTCTAGAAGCCATAACTCCTTCCCTACACCGGTTGCAGTGTTTCCATGTAGAGAAACTCGGTCATGACGCTGGCGGCCATCTTGGCCAGGATGACATCACGCTCTCAGCAGGAGAAAGCCTGCAGTGTTTGACGAAGGCGGCGACTCATCCAGTGAGATCACCCCCCAATGCTCCCAGCTGCCATGACTCTAACCCCCCCCGCATAGAAACACTCTTACCTTGTTCTTCTCGTAGATGGGGGGTACAGCGAACAGCAGGATATCCGCTGGAGGACAGAGACACGCATTAAATGGAGGATCTACTCGCCGCTAAGCTAGCGCTCATTTAATGATCAGATCAACGCTTATTAATGCTGAAGCTGCAGAGATGGATGCGGATCCAGAAGATGGCGATGGTTTCCATGGTGCTTACCGAGGATGAGGATGGTGATCCCGTTGAAAACGGCTCCCACATAAGTCATCAGCCACATGACCACAGCCAGCTGGGAGGAAAACGGAGAAAAATCAGAGCGGAAACATTTAGGAGAGACATCATTCCCCACGCCTCCCCCAGGCCTCCCCCACGCCTCCCCTCTGAGACACGCTGCACCCGTTAGGCCGGGACGACTGGACGTGTTTGGACAAGGACCCACAGTAGTGGGAGGGGCCTCTATGGAGACGTCCTGTTAATAAAACAATCACTTATTTCAGGAATTATCCGACCCCCGGGCTCAGTGTATCACCTGACACACTTTCTATGCCTCAATGGTTGAACCGAACACCTCGCCATGTCAGTGAAAGAATAAGGCGCCACATAAACATTATAAAAAGAACAAACGGGGAAATTCTGCTGTTTGCTCAGAGATCCTCAGGCTGCTGTAAAACTAATCAGAGTCTGATTTGGGAATTTATATTAATCAACGAAAAGAAATGTAAGACTTTTTAACGCCAACGAGGAAACAGAGCGGAAACGTTACAAAGTTCCACCTTCGCAGGAATAAAAGGTTGAATCCCAAATTTAGGAGCAGGAACCTCCTGATGAAGCCGTTACTCTCCTCACCCATCGGTGAGGGGGATGCATGGAAGCCAGAAGACGGAACCATCCAGACATTTTACTGCAGGCGCTGAAAATATCCATTAATCCGATTTCATCCTCTTCCTGTTTCATTTCATTTAAACGACCGCCAGCTGCATTACGCCACAAACTGCACCAGATGTAGCTCCATACTCGCTAAGTTGTTCTTTCCTGACTTCTGTTTGTAATTTCTAAACTTGTTATTTCATCCGATGTCATGAAACGACGACAGGAAACACAAACAAACCTAAAATGTCCTCAAGCTTTTTGATTTTCATGTCAAATTCAGACGAATCGCATCGCAAACCTTTGGATGTTTCCATGTTTGCTTCATCAGTCATCTAGATCCACCCGGATTAACCCTTAATAGGGAAAGTTAGCGTTTCTGATACCTTACATACCCCCCCACCCCCCACAGTGAGATCTAGAAGCACAAGATCTATATCCAGCCATTCAGCAAAGATGCTGCTACATGGCTGTACATCTGATTTTAGCATTTGACCAATTAGATGAGCCCTTAAATGATAGAAATTAAGTTGAAAAAAGAAAATAAAAAAGGTTCAAAGCTAATTGAAAAGTTAATAAGCCTAGTTAACAATCATATTTAGGTTTATAAACTAAAAAAATGTTTTGTTGGACCAAAAAAATGCGTTTCTTTCACTCTGAGTGTTTTTCATGAATTTCTTAAAGAAGCACTTTTGTTATTTTTCTTTTAATTCTTTAAATTTTCCAAAGGTAATCAGGTCTTTTCCTGGATTCCAATAAGACGATTGGCTGGAAATGTTATTTTTCACCGTATTTCACTGAGGAGCCTATAAAAGGTTAAAACTGATCATCTGACTAGATTGGTGGAAAAATGACTAATTTCAAAACAAAAAGTAAAAGAAAAGTGAATTTTTTCTTCCTCATTGTGACTCATTCTCAATGTGGGTAAAGATGAAGGTATGGGGAAGCAGGGGCGGGGTCAGATACCTGAACTATGACACGGCCCCTCCCAGAGCAGCCATGCTGCTCCACCAACCCTCAGCTTACTCACGGCTGAAGGCGAGGCCAGGAATGCGGCTCAGCCAGAGAGGCGTCCCTTTCTCCGGTTGGCGCGGCGCCCGTTTCTACTAAACGCTTTAACCTTTCATCAGAGAGACGCTGGTCAGCTGGAATCCAAAGGACTGACATGCAGAGCAGGCGTTCACGCAAACCGCAGACAAACGTCAGCTTCTGATCCACTATTCAGCCCATTTCCTGCAGCGGCTCACCTTCTGGAACATTAGGATCCGTTTGATCCGTTAATCTGCCCGTTTATGGAGCAAAGGAAATGACCAAACTAAAAACACCTGAAACTACAGAAAGGGTTCATCCTCTCCTCTCCTCCCTGAAGGTTTCTTCTCTGATGCTAAACTGATGACAGGGAAATTAACTCGTGTTAAGTAGCTATAAAAAGACGTGGCGCTGCCCCCAGAGGCCGGCCTCCATGAGACGTAGCGCATTTTTCTAAAAGGGCAGCGTAGATGGGCGAGCGTCCGCGGCGCCGCTCCTCACCTTTAGAGAGTCCACAAGGTCCTCAACCAGAAACAGGTGGCTCATCTGCTTCAGGGCTCGGTTGATGTGGGTCAGGCTGGTGTCCACGTGCTTGCGGAACGTCTCCGGAGGGATGCTGACATCCTTCTCGATCAGCGCTCTGGATTGGGAGGAGGGAAGAAAATGAGTTCACGGAATGAGGCTGACTTCCTTTGCTTCATGGAGCTCAGAGGTTCGGCTCTAGAACATTAAGATCTGCAGCTCGTCTTTTCATTTAGCTCCATAACATGAAGAGTTATTAGCTCAAACATAAAGGTTTCACCATCATTAAGTTAAGAAAAACGCCAGGATAGCAGAGAGTATGGAGCTACATTACATACAAAAATAAAAAAAGAATAAACTAAAAAGTTATTTGGAAAGGAAAAAAGATTTCAACTTATATAAAAAGAGAAAACTACTATTTTTTTTAAATAAAAAACATATTTGCAACTTTTTTTAACTATAAAAACATTTGAAACTGAAACAATAAGGATAAACTGCAAAGTTATTTGGAAACGGAAAAATTAGAGAAAAGGATTTTTTTTTTTTTATTATTTTTCAAAATAAAAACAATATTTGGAACCAAAAAATAAATTTTTAAAGTGTTTGAAACTAAAAAAAAATTTAAAAAAAATTAGAATAAACCAAAAAGTTATCTGGAAAGCAAAAAAAGATTTGAATGTGAAAACGAAACATAGAGAAAAGGATTTTAAAACAAGTATTTTTCAAAAAAAAAAAAAATTGGAACCAAAAAATATTTTTTAAACCATAAAAACGTCTGAAACAAATAAATAAGAATACTCTAAAAAGTTATTTGGAAAGGAAAAAAGATTTCAATTTGGCAAAAAAGAGAAAAGGATTTAAAACTGAACTATTTTTCGGAAAAAAAAAACATTTTTAACTATAAAAAAATTTAAAACTGAAATAAAAAGAATCTAATCTGAAGCAAAACAGAAAAGGATTTTCAAAATAAAAAAAAAATATATATGTTTGGAACAATTTTTTTTCCACTATAAAAACATTTGAAACTGAAACAATAAGGATAAACTGCAAAGTTATTTGGAAACGGAAAAATAGAGAAAAGGATAAAAAAAATAAATAATAAT
>NW_015151694.1:127841-130505 GCF_000732505.1 Cyprinodon variegatus
AAGGATAAACCAAAAAGTTATCTGGAAAGGAAAAAAGATTTTAATCTGAAAAATGAAAGACAGATTAAAGGATTTTAAAACAAGTATTTTTCAAAATAAAAAAACTATTTGTAACTAAATTTTTTTTAACTATAAAAACGTCTGAAACTGAATAAAAAATAAGGAATAAGGAAAAACTAAAAAGTTATTTGGAAAGGAAAAAAATATTGTTAAATATAAAAACAAAACTAAGAGAAAAGAATTTAAAACTGAGGTATTTTTCAATCTATAAACCAATATGAAACTATAAAAATGTTTGAAGGTAAATAAAAAAAAAAAAACAATCCTATTAGCATAGAGTGTAAAAATCAATGATACTTTAAAGACATTTCTATTTCCCACGCCCCTTGAATGCAACAGCAGGGAATATTAGTCCACGGAAGTCCTGATCCCATATCGGCAAATTAAATAAATATCTGAATATATCAGCCCTCATCTAACGTAAGATTGTTTCACGCTGATACAAACCCTGCATCCATCAGCGTTAAAGCTGACACACGCGTTTGAAAGGCGTTCCCTGACACTAACTGTTGGGAATCAGATGTTCAAAGTTTACTAAAGAAACTACAGACGTGCTCAGTGTGAGGAAAGGCGCCATCCATGAGGACGGACTCATTTTCCAAAGATTTGGAACAAACATTGTGGCTCTAATTTGGCCCCATACATGGGCGGTGTGTTTGGGTCTTACTTGAACGGGTGTCCGTCGCTGGACTTCTGCACGGCCTGGATGACGGATTTGTAGATGCGGAAGGTGATGGTGACGCAGAGCAGAGCCAGCAGCAGGTAGGAGATCACGCTGATGACGCTGAAGGCCGCCAGCGACAGCAGCAGCAGCAGCGACAGGCCGAACACCACGCCAGACTTCTTGGGGTCCCGCCAGTGAATCAGGTCGTGGACTGCAGGAGAGTCAGAGGGGGGGTTAGATTCTTCCAGTGGACGCCGTAGTTGGGCTGGTTCTGTGTGGCTGCGTGTCACATGACCTGCTCTGACCAATCAGGTTACAGCTGGTTTCATCCTCACAGAAGGACCCAGACCAGCGGTAAAATGATCAACCAGCCAGAAAGATAACGATGCTAGCGCTAGCCGCGCTTTTGTTCATTATAGGCGATGCGTTCAAGAACTACAGGAGCGTTTCTAAGCAACTGCTACAGAAGAATTTCAACATTTTGGTCCAGTTTCTTCAATATTTCCAACAATAAAAAAGATTTTTATTAATTTAAATGTCTAATTAATTATTTAAAAAGCAGTGGCACGATTAGCATGAATCTCCCCACTGGGGGGCAGTAAAGGTCAGCATGATAATATTGGCTTTATTAGGCAGAAGGAAATCGTTTCTTTAGCTCTGGGATAATTAGTAAACCCCAATTTTCCCAAAAAATCAAAACAAAAAATAACCCTAAAGGAGAAGCCGCCCCCCGTCAGTCGGCCATTTTGCCCTCAGCGTTTGGGAAGGGAACATGTGGCTGCTTGGTGTTTTCTGCATCTGAACACAAAACAAGACCAAACCAAGTTGAACAGCAGCTGCAGCAGAAGGAAGCAGCTTTAAATGGAGGAACCATGGATGAGTCTTTGCAACGCCTGAGTTTAAGAAAACAAAAATCTACTGTAAAAAAGACGAGGCAATGTTTACATCTGACAGAACGGGACCACAAAGGTCTCCTCCCAGCATGCTTTGCTCTCTGCACCCACAGGGAAGCAGCCAGAGTTCAATAATCCTCCTCCTTCTTCTTTCCCTCTCAGCCTCGCTGCGCTCTGCCGAGGCACAGCGGCCTACTTTCCCAGAGTTCTCCCTTTTAAATATAGAAACTGGCAAAAACATGGCTGCAGTGCTGAGTGCAAAGCGGCAGGAGGCGAAGGCCGGCGAAGGCCGGCGAAGCTCTCCGCTCGTTGCCCATTTCAGCGCCGTTGCTGCAGGCGGCGTTTTTTCAAAGCAGCTTGGATTAAATCTTCTCTAATGGATGGAGAGAACAACGAAGGAGCGATGAATGAAATCGCTTTCACAGACAGATTCAACTGCTGACCATAGGATCGCATGATTCACTGGTATGGAGCTAAATTGGTGCCATAAAGTTTGGTGAAAAACATTTGTTTTAAGACTGGAAAAAAGTTACTTTTTAAAAATTAAAAAGTATTTTTTATTTTTCAGATTTAATTTATCTTTCTAATTTTAGATTTTTTTTTTTTTTCTCTACAAAACTGCCGTTCCCTCAGCATGGGGGCGGGGCTTAGATGATATGGGATGTGGACCAATAAGTGTTGAGGGGGGCTGGGATCATATATTCCCAGCTGTTGCCTTCAGGAACTGTGGGAAATAAAAATCTTTTAATAACATCATATATATTCTATGTTTATATTACAGGTTTAAAAAATATATGGTGCTTAAAACTTGTAAAGTAATTTTGAGGATTTTTATGTAGTTTTTAAATATTTAATAATTTGAAAAATATTACAGTTTAAGATGTTTTTTAAATCAGTTCTCAAAAGTAAAAAAAAAAAAGTATTGACTTAGACTTTGATTTATTTGTCAATTTGTTTACACAAGAGTAAAACAAAAATACATTTTGTTTAGAACAGCTCTCTAGGTATTGTGCTAAAGACTCAGAAAGTAGATTTAACCATTTCTAT
>NW_015151694.1:131587-138423 GCF_000732505.1 Cyprinodon variegatus
AAAATTTTTATTCCAAGTGGCATTAAAAAGTCTTAAAAAGTCTTAAATTTAACTTGCCTTATGCTGTAGGAACCCTGATAAAAACAGTTCTCAAAAACATACGTAAAAAAAAAAAAAAAAAAAAACTTTATGGCCCCAATTTAGCTCCGTACCACATTAAAGATGTAACCATAAAACAGCTAATATCATCTCCCCATAAACAGACAGTCTGGAGTGTTTCAGACCAGGACCTCCGCTCTAAAATCTGTTACTAGCTGTGATCACAGAACAGAACAGAACCAGAACCAGAACCAGAACCAGAACCAGGACAGACGTATTTAAGCTGTGAAAACTGATAGAAATCCTAGAACAGTAAAAACAAACGTCCATCTTTGCTGCTCTACAGAACGAGCGGTAATGAAAATGAAACTTGAAGCTGCTGGTCTCTGGTTGCGCGCTGAGTCAGCCGTCCGCTGAATGTGTCAGGATGACCCTCTGCATACCGCCCGCCGTGTGAACGCAGAGGGAACGGGTCCCTCGCTCACCACAGCCAAACATGTTAGGAGAAATTCATCGATCCGAAAAGCCGAGGAAACAAACTGATCCTCCCTGGAAGCGAAGGAAGAAACGGCCACATCAGCTGGGAACCATCCGTCCCCTCGGATGGCATCTTGTTGAAAAGCCTGGGTATAAAATGACGGCACCAGAATAACTCTGCACCAAGGCCGCGCTCTCGACTTTGATTTTCTGCTCCGTGCGAACGCTGCAGCCAGAAACCCGACCCGGGGATTGACTGTACCCTACCACTTTCAGACCTCCTCCACTGAGCCGCCATGTTTAAAGCCTAAACCAGGAGAGGACCACTGGCGAGCTGGAAAGGTCAAAGGGCAGGAGGGGGTCATGGGCTCAGTTTACTGAGGATCACATAAGCAGCCTTAGTGTCCATGAACAGAGGTCCTACAAACTACGCCGTCAGTCACTGCAGCGTTTCCTATTGAAACAGCTTTATGGGACGTCTGGTTCACTAGTGAACAGAAGAGGAAATAAGTGTAATAGTGCCAAACCGCCACTCTAACAGACAATACATTTAAACATCAGTCTTTTACCTACTTTATTTTTATTTTACAGTAATTACATATTCAGTGCTGAGAATGTCAAACATCTCCAGCTGCTGCATAACTTCCTTCTGATCTTTGGGGTCGTGCATGTACCGTCATGATTGGATACCTCCTCTGCCTGTTCCTGCTCGCCACGCGTCCATGCATAACACCCACAATTTAGGACTTCAATAAAAAACATTTTACTCTCCTCTAGGATTTCTTTAAAACTAAATAAATAAAGGAAATGCATATAATATGATTTAAAAACTGCCAAAGACTTGTTTGTCTTTAGGAGTCCAAGCCTATTTGGCTGGAAGTGTTTTGTATGGGGTAAGATTACTGTCAAAAATGTATTTCTTAATTTTTAAATGGTTTAAGATTTGTATTTGTTCCTTTTGTGTTTTTTTTGTGAGAATACAAGTTCAGAGGTTAAAAAATACAAGTTACAAAATACGAGCACGAACGTAAGATTTACCGGTACGGATCTACAAACCTGTATGAAGCTGTTATACTCCTTACCAGTTGGTGGCAGCATTGCGCTTGAGGATTGTTTGCAAACCCGCAGTAAATGAAAAGAATAAAAGGAAAACAGAACCACTGAACATTTTACTGCACATGCGTGTAAAACAATATTTCCACAAAAGTATAACACACAATCGAGTTTTGTTTTTATCTTCTTGATTTGTGCCCGTTGCGGAACTATAAGCTGCATTACTGCCCCCAGGTGGTAAGGAGTGTAACAGATCCAGAGGTTGAAGATTTGTGCTTGTAAATATCAGACTCGTATTCGTAAATTTCAGACCTGTACTCAAGATTTTACGTTTTATGTATTCACATAAGAGGAAACATCTGATGCAAAATGAAAAAAGGAATTAACAGGAAACAAATACAAATGTTACATTATTGACTTAGACGGCTACGCACATAAGTGTTAAAAGTATTAATGTTTATTACACCAGTAGAGGATAAATCCTGATGTTTAAAAACACTTTTGTAGAAGTTAGAGAATAAATTTCAGCTTTTTGCTCCAGTAAAAGTGTAAAAGTACCATTTTTAAAACAACTTAAAGTATAAAAATTAAAGTAATGCAGGAAAAACTGTTAAGGCCAGAAGCTTTACTGCTCTACCCTATTAAAGGAACATTTTTCTATAATTCTGGATGATAACTTCCTTAGACTTATTTTTCTTAGTTTTATAACTAATGGTAACAGCGTCACATTTAACTTTGCTTCATCTTGAAAAACAATTTGTTTTGGCATGTTGAGAGCAACAAGTTGGGGCAGCACTGAGTCCAACCACAGAGAAATTAATTGTCTGGATGAAACTAATTATTTTGATGGGTTTTATTTTTTTTAAATACCAACAGGCCATAATGAAAATGAGCTTAAATGAAACAAAACTACTGAATCTGTTTTTAAAATGTAAGGAGTAGAAGGAAAAGGTTATCTAAAAAAAACTAAAGTATAAATAGCCAACATTTCTACTTAAGGTAAATTATTCCTACTTAGTTACTTAAAAATCCTCTGCCTATGCATTAATTTTTTGATGACTGGTATGTTACCCCATAGTTTCAGAGCGAGGCGCGTGATTGGACCAGCCAGGATTGGGTCACCGCGCCATAGTAGAGTACTTATAGGTTTAACATAGAACAATGAACCATTAAAGTGGTCATCTGGCCACTACAACCCGCTTCTAATCACCTTCTTTAGATCTATCATGGAAAAGTGATTCGTTTTTCAGGCCGTTTTTCTTTTATTCAATGCTTACGTTTATAATGTGTGTTGATTATATCTATAGACTTTATTACATAATCCAGAAAATGCGAGTTTAATTAACAATAGGACTCCGACAATTCTGATCCTACTAGAACTCCCACTGGCCGCCAGTTTGATGGGTGACATTTTTCCCCAAACGGAACGCATAAGCGCGACTAGTGATGATGTCATCAACTGAAATGGTTCTAGTGCGCGATATAATTTCGTTGTGGATAAGCAGACTTTAAAATAGGTCTAATTTATATTTTGTTTAAAGGCTGTATTGTATGATATTATCGCCATCATCAATATTTTGAAGCATTTCTAAACGCCTGTTTCGCGGTTAGATTTCTTCTGAAAGACATTTTTCGGTATTAGCCAAGGAGTTCAAGGTAGAATGTTGGTTGCTAGGCAACGGTACCAAACGTCAATCAACCCCAAGAAGAATTTACAATGCAACTAACAGAGCCGTCAAAATGACGGCTGTGGGAGATTGAGGTAAAATTAACCATATTTATTTTTTATGCTTTTATCTTATCAGAAAACTATGTGAAAATGAAGGAAATATAGAAACAGGAAAAGTCAGTTAGCAGGAGCAACATATAATTAATCGAAAAGTTATTTCCCTTTAAAATCTCAACCGTCAGAATGAAGGCCTTAGAAGTTCTAGTGTTAACTTGTGAACTTAACCGGACCCACTTTGCTTTTTTTCAATAACAATTGCGTCCAGATGTGCTGGATGCAAGCGGCAGCACATCTGGGATGCTTCAGAATTACATCGGATGGAGCCGCCCTCACTGACTAGAAGCAAACCTCTTAGAAATTCGGTGGAACTGAGGGGAAAGCAGACAAAAACTGCCCAGGAACACCCAACGGGATCCAACAAAACACATTATAAAGCTGACAACTATGAAGTCAATTGAGTAAAGCCGGGCATACACTGTGCGATTTTTTTACCCTTTTCTGGCCGACTTTCCAGTCGTGCGAGAATTTTTTGATTGGGCCGACTTTCAGCCTGATGGTGCATTGTACGCGGTTTAGTGTACAGGGGCTAACGAGGGGCGATCAGCCATCAGGAATCGTAAGGTCGGGAGAAAATCAAAGATGTTTGAAATTCAGTCAGCCGTTGTAAGGTGGTCGTGGGCAAATCTCTCAGTGCGCAAACAAGGATTTTTCTTCCTCTCAAAGGGAAACACAGAAGCATGGCGGGGGTGCAATGAGTGAAATGGAGTTCTTTCTATAAAATTGACAGACCGTAGTAGCTACGTTTGCTCAGCCATGTCTTTGTCCAAAAACGTCGTCGCCTTTTCTTTTTAGGGCTTTCAGCACAAAAATCGCACAAATATCCAAGGCAGCGCGTTTCACTCTAAGGAGCTTCATATTCCTCTTGTACTCATTTGGTTTCCGGATAGACGAGTCTGAGTAGCGCCATCTCACTGCGGAGCTGAGTCCTATGTGGTTTTTAGACGTACAGTGTGAGCAGGTAGATCGCATCAGAGCGTCGGGTCGCACAGTGTGAGAACAAACATCGTGAGCTGGGAACTTTTAAACCCTGCGGTTTCGTCTTACAGTGCGAGTTGTAGCTGCATGCAACGATCGAAACAAGAAAAATAAATCGCACAGTCTATGCCCGGCTTAAATAAACCTTTGACGAAGACTTTACCATTCACTGCTTTTACAACCGACCCTTATTTATCTTGTCGAGGTGGAACAGTGTGCAGAGGATTAGGGCACAGACCTTAAGGAGTGTGTAGGTGTGTGTGTGCATCATCTTTGAGGGTCTCCCTGAAGGGAGTGCGTGCGGTTAGCAGGCCTACCGCCCAGAGGGAAGCATTGTTACCTGATAAGTGGGTTAGTATTGCTGTCAAGACATGCTCTGCAAGATGGTAGGCTTCAGCTACCCATTCGTCTATGGCCTCCACCTCACTGGAATACGGGCGGATGCTCTGGTAGCTGGGAGGTTTGGCGTCTGAGGAAAAGGATGGCGGCTGTGTTGGGGTAAAACCTGACTTTGGCTGATTCTGATTAACGGACTCTTCCTCATCTTCTTGGTTGATGCTTAAATCTTTAAGAGCACTGATCGTGAGGCACTCTTGTTCTAAATCTGTGGCCGTGCTTGGAGAAGCCTGGGAGTGAGGTGGGACCGATGCGTCATACGGAAGCTCCAGATGGACATTGTCAGTTTCTTCATCCTGCTTTGACTTGAGACATTCTCGCATGAATTCTACAAAACTATCCACAGGCTCAGAAGCTGAGCTGCTGACGTTAGTCCCGTCTGGGTCCAACTGAGATGCAAGCATGTCGCCGTCTTCCTCGTCGTCTGCATGGATGTTGACATTAGTTTCCTCAACAACCTCTTGTCTTTCAGCAGAGCTCATCGTCTCACCTTGGAAACTGGAGTATGGGTTCTCTGGATAATCTTCTAAAGATGGCTGGCTATCAGATTTAGCAATGTCATCGCCATTCAGCGAAATGGCGCTGTCCAGATCCAGTTTGTCGTCGGCGTCGTCCTTTTGAGACGGATCAGACAGGAATCGTTCCTTTGCGTTCAACTTTCTCACATCAAACTGATCCAGAGAAGAGCCTATGTCAAAGTCGTAATCAAACGACTGTCTGTCGTAGATATCGTCCTGCATGAAGCTGGACATGGGAGGAGCAGCAGGTTTTACATAAGCTTCTTCTGCTGCTGCGGTGATCGTTTCTCTGACCGCAGGCTGGTTGGGCACGACGGGTTCTTGAGATGACGGATCAGCTCTTGAGGGTTTGAAAAGTATTTCCTGGGCTTCATCTGACCAATCGTCGTCATTGTCGGGGAAATCTGCTTCTTCGTTTCCTCCTTCAAAAGGGGAAGTTTCTTTGCCGATTTCATTTTCTATGGTCTGCGTTTTGTCGGCCGAGTCCGCCGGATTGGGGAACACCTCCGACTTTAGGCCAGACGTCTCATCCTTCGTTCCAGACGTAGAGTCGAGAATCTTGTGTTTTGGGGAATATTCAGACTCTGAATCCACAGGTGAGGATGGAGGCGAGTAGCCTTCCATAAATTCAGTTTCTAATGGTCGTGTTCTGATCACTTTATCTTCGTAGCTTTGTGGTTTTGGTTCTGGGGTGTCTGGGGGCCCTGTGTCTGGGCCTTTCACAACCTCATAGTCATCATCTTCCTCCACCTCGAGTTCCATCTCTTCGTCGCTGTAATTGGGTTCGTCCGTCTCGATCACATTTATGGTTGGAACCTGCATTAGCCTTCTCTCTGGCTTTGGAGAAGCTGCGTCTTTCTTATCTGTGGAAGCATCAGCAGGTGTCGGCGTAGGATCAGTGGTGTCATTAGATCCAGTTGCAACAACATGATCCTCAATGACTGTATCATCAGACTCTCCTGAACTATCTCCTTCATTTGCCTCTGGTTGCTCTACGTCTCCCATCCAAAAGCCTTTATCAGAAACGTTCTGATTGGCGGCAGTGCAGACGGGAGGCGATGAAGGAGGAGATGTGGACCCAAACCCTGCGGGAGGAGCAGGTGAAGCCATCATCATCGAATCAAGACTAGATGGATCATCTACACTTGATTTGCCTTTAGGATCCCACATGTAAGCCGTTGGCAAAAAGCTAACATCAAACTCTTCAACCTCGGATTTTTTCTCTTCAACAAATTCCTCTTTTTGTGTTGGACTTTCAACGGGTCGATCCATGAAAGCATCGGGAACGTCAGCAAATGCAGGAGGTATCTCTGTACTCGTCTCCTTCCCAAGGACCAAGTTTGTGCTTTTAGTGAAACCACCATCCTCAAAATCTGGCACCGGGGGTAAATGTGCCTTCATCCACTGTTCGGTCTCCTCAAGTTCACCAACTTTTCTCGTTTCTCCAAGGATTTCAAACGGTGATTCTGGTGACTCCAGATCAGCACAACTGTCTGTATTCTGAGGCCCCTCGGCCACAGATTTGGAGCTTTCAGTGGAAGACTTGAACCCCTCGGCCACAGATTTGGAGCTTTCAGTGGAAGACTTGA
>NW_015151694.1:138602-140797 GCF_000732505.1 Cyprinodon variegatus
CCCTCGGCTGCAGGTTTGGAGCTTTCAGGGGAAGATTTGAGCCCCTCGGCTGCAGGTTTGGAGCTTTCAGGGGAAGATTTGAGCCCCTCGGCTGCAGGTTTGGAGCTTTCAGGGGAAGACTTGAGCCCCTCGGCCACAGGTTTGGAGCTTTCAGGGGAAGATTTGAGCCCCTCGGCTGCAGGTTTGGAGCTTTCAGGGGAAGATATGAGCCCCTCGGCTGCAGGTTTGGAGCTTTCAGTAGGAGATTTGAATCCCTCGGATGCAGCTTTAGAGCTTTCGCTGGGAGATTTCAGCCCATCGGATGCAAATTTTGACCCTGCTGTAAGTGATTTGAGCCCTTCAGGAGCAGATTTTTCACCGTGTCTTTCCCTTAAGTGAGTAAAACTTCCATTGCCTCTAAAATCTGGTTCCTTTTTTTTGGCTGCAAGAGCTTCGAGCGCCTTGATTCGCTCTGAAACTGGAGACACTTTAATGGGAGAATCTTGTCCATCTGTTGGAGACGTGTCAGTGCTGTAATTGCTAGGTGAGAATGAGCCTGGTTGAGAAGAAACCCGGAGGGATGAGGCTACACCTTCGGCGGACTTGTCAGAGCCTAGGACCCCTCTCTTGTCTGCATCGTTACGAACAGGCGATAGTGAAGGGGACAAAAGTAGGGAGATTGATAGTCACTACTACTAATCTTCCATGCACTCTATTACTATGAGGCTACGCCTTAAAGTAGCAGCCAAAGCATTCATGCATTGCATCATGAAAATGTAAAAACGCATTCATAGTGATGGGTTCCTTGTTTATGCATGCTTCTCTTAAGTTATTATAATCTAAACAAAGCATCATGAAGCACTCAGGCTGGCAACTTGGTTCTGACTTATAAATAGTGAGGCTCTAATGAACGCTGTAACATATTTATAAGCACTATATAACGTAGCAAATGCATATGGCTAAAAACACAGAAGACTACTTGCAGGCTCAGTTTCTTTTTGACTGTAGCAGTGTTCTCCTGTTTTGAATGTAATGAAAAGAATGTAAAAACTCAAGAGCTTCACAAACTTTCTGACATTTTTTGTAAAAACAAAACCAAAATCTTTTTTTTTAAGTTTCTAAATATTTTCAGTTTCAGGTTTACATTCCCATTCTGGCTGCATATTTTTCCTTATCTTTTGATAGATTCTACGAGGTTGTAGATGTATGCGGATGTAAATTGTTTGTGTCTGAGAGGGAAGTATGACACTAAAATGCACCTCTGTATGGTTCAGCTATCGGAGCTCATCTTTAATGGGATAAAAAGCACTTATTTCCTCTCAGTGGGTCTCTAGAAGCATTCTTTTAGTTTCCTGGCTCGTTTTAATGCTTACTTTATAGTTTTAACATTGACACGCCTCATTTTAGTGCATTTTAACATCAACAAAACAGTAATAACAGTGATAAGGTTTTATAAATATAAATCATGTTACTATGGTTTGAAACTTTCAATATCCCGCTGCCTGATTAATATTAAGACATCAACACGATCTGACCTCGCATCGGCACAAGCGGACCTTTTCGCCGGAGCCTGACTGTTTCACTTTGTCTTGAATTGGACCCGCCACCTCTCTGCTTCACAATACAATGCCTTGTTCAAACTAGGCCACAAGCACGGACTTTCCATCTGACCAGCAGCTCTGTTGTCTTTTGGCTCTGTACTTGTAAACAAGCTCCCAAATGCTTAGTGATGTGACAATGCATTCATAGCACCGCAGCTATTTGACCGAGAATAATAAGTCAGGAGTTTCTTTAGAAACAAGCTTCATTAGCGGAGATCAGTAACATTTAAGATTGTTTCAGGGTAAGAAAAGCCTCGTTCTACTTGTAGAAAAAAAACCTACATAATGGATATAAATGTTTTTACTGGTGTATATCTATTATTGATTGGAAAATGGTGATTTAAACCGATTTTCCTTAATCTGCTGAAATCTCACAGCTGGGGGACGGGTAGCCCTTTGCTTCTTCCATTTTAAAACAACTCCGGTTATTTCCATTCTTCTTTTAGAACAGCTTTAAACTGATGAAGAGCTGCTACCTGTAGCAGGTATGGAGCTAAATTGAGCCTGGAAAGTCTGTTTAAAAAAGTTTTGAAGAGACTATATGGTCCAAATAGTCCTCGTGAGACCATCCTGATCTCGCGAGCTTTCAAGGTTTCACTCGCTAATCAGTCTGGA
>NW_015151694.1:141168-147107 GCF_000732505.1 Cyprinodon variegatus
CCCTTCCCAAAATTACTTCAACGGAAGGTTTCCAGATGGATATGCGGAGCAAATCCATCTGGCGGAGTCAGGTTACGGTCCAAATTCCTTATATCAGAAAAATGGTTGATCGCCGTAGTCACATAATTCAAGAGGAAGCTAACAAGCTACTCTGTTCTAGCGCATTTCCCCAATGAAAACATTCATAATAGCAGGATACATTCCTATCTTAGCAGATATTAGTTTTTGCAAGAGACCATGATTGTGTTTGGTGAAGCTGTTTTTAAAGTCTGCCTTCTGCGTCGGTAGATGGTCATTGATCAGTCATCAGTTCTGTCCAGGAACCACTTTATCCTGAGGAAGCTAGATCAGTTGTGGTGCAGCTAATTTAAATATGATATATTCCCTTAAATTCAAGGTATTAAAGCAGAAGATGAGTCAGATTGATATGTCCAGGTCTCCTAAGCCTCATAATGTCCCTCAATCGACACTTTCTAAATTTACTGAAATAAAGTTGCAGAAAAAAAAAGTAAAAAAGAAGAAAAAAAAGAAGAAAATTTATGCGTAATTTTTTAGCAATGAAAACTTTTTTTCTGTTTTCCAGAGTAAATCTGAACCCATGCAGCTAATTCTTAATTAGTTTGAAGAAGAACAAAATTTACAGAATCGGGAGAAGGTTAAAAAAATATATATATTTATAGTCTCTAATGTAAAAAAAAAAACAATATATGATTGATATGTCGTAAAGTCTTTCTGCTTGACTCAATGGTCTATTCTAATGTTAGCTAAGAATTAGCTTAGCGTTAGTCGAACGAGTATTTTTTTCGTTTTGTCTTTTAGGGTGTTTCAGGACTAAAAAGGAAAAAAATATATTGGACTGATAATAAATAGCACATGTCAAAATTTATGCTAGCCTTAAATTGGTCAAATAAAATACTTGCAGAAAAAAAGTATTAATTTTATTCAAAACAAAAATATTTATATTATATAAACAATTGTTTTTTTTACATTGTGACGAGTCCAGAATATAGAAATATTAACTTAATGTCACGATGCCATTGTTGACACACTAGTAAGTTCAATTTTTGCTTTGGTTAGCGTTAGCATTAGCGGAGTGGGAAATTGGCAACAGTACAGAAAGAGAGCGGCATCACTACCCGATCTGTCGCAGAAGCCCGATCCATCCTGCGCATGCGAGAAGAGGATCATTTCCTGGTAGGCAATACTTCGTTTTTTCTTACTTTTTTATTCTTTTGTCATATTATGGGGGCGTCATATCGAATATTTTTGCGTAAATATTTCACATTCTACAAACGAAAAAAAGCAACACGTTTAAATAGCCTTTGGAACGTTACTGTGATGTTCCGAGCATTTCCGATGATCACGTCACGCAATACAATGGAGAGAATGTAAAACGTATCCATTTCTTCCAGAAAAGTCTTCAATATGATGTAGTTTAGCATTCTTTAATGTTTAAGTATATAAATAAGTACTTTCAGTACCGTTATTACGTAGTTTTCTGCGATCCGGATATTATTATTCCGTTTGTGCGTGAATGGGACGGATCGGGTAGGGACAAGCGTTCAAACAACTTCCTGTGCGCCACTTCCTGGATGGGAGGAGTTAAATTTGCAGCCATCATCTTTAACAGTAATAATCATTATTAAGTAGATTTCAAACATAAGCTAGCAGATAATATTTCATCATTATCACAACCAAATAGTATCTAAAATAGCTAATTGTGCAACACATTATTGCTGCATCAAAGAGACTGGATGCTGCCTTATCCACGGCAGGACGAGTCGTTTTGAAACCAACCTGTTCAGTTTTGCTTGATTGGTCAACATCAATATTGTCAAGCTGTATCAGTTAAGGGCTTTATTCCTGAAATTATGCTTCATTTATCAAAAATCCATTTTCCCTGTGGTGCTAAAACACTTCATTTATAATAATCCACAGGTCAAAAAGAGGCTATAAAAAAAAAAAAAAACAAAAGAAAAGAAAAACAAAGAAGAAAACTACTGAAAGAAAACCTACTTTGGATGTTTTTAAGACATGCACAAACCCTAATGAGCAGGAAGCGACTAGGAGGATGGAACGTGAGTGAGGAGCAGCAGGCGATGGACGGCCCAGACCACTAGGAGGTGGATGATATCTCCAGTGCCACTCATCCTCTGGAGACACAGCTGATACTGAGGGGGGGGGAGCTACTAGGGCAGCTCGGAGGTAGGAACAAGCTCTGGGGACAAAAACCTGAGCTACTTTTAGGTTTCTGCACAATGTGAACTTGAACTTCTCTGCTTTTCTTAAAATAAGGCTGCAATCTTGGGATTATCCTGAACTTGCAGTCAGTGATGCTGACCTAAATAATGCTCGCTAGCAGCTGCTAGCGTGCATTGGATTAGCTTCCTGGCATCACCAGAAGCCAAGCTCTCCAGGTGGAATGGTTAGTTTAAACGCTGTGGAGATGGGCGAGCTAAAAGATGCTAAAGGTAGCATTATTCAGCCGGTCTAACGGATAGAAATAACCTCAAAAGGCTTTTTGAGTGAGCTCCTGCTGCTCGGGACAGGCCGTGCACAGACGCACAACTAGCACGCCTAAAATTAACTCCCAATGAAACCCGTAAAGGTCGAGCTGGCTGTTTCTGGCCTTCGCTGCAAAGGTTGCATATCTGGTTGCATCAGAGCTGAGGTATTAAGAAATGCACAAATGCTTTGAGTCCCAGAAAACTGTGAAAGACGCCTATTAGCCAATTTCAGCTAGCAGAGCTGGAAACAGATGTGGAAAACCCTGTTTGAAGAAACTAGGGCTAGTTGAGGTGGGAAAGGAGCTGAGATCGGGGTGGGAGCTGCTATTTTTATCCAACTGGTTTGTGGCATTTTTATATGCAGCCCTGCGAGTGGGAGAGGGGCACTAGAAGGAGGGATGGAGGAGCAGGAAAGCAACAGGCCAGCAAAAGAAAACAATATGGAGGAAAAGAGCAGGTGAGCAGCATTAAAGAATCCAGACACTTGCCTTGAGAAGACTGAATGAGAGATACAGGCGAATAGGAAAGAAAGGAATCTGAAAAGATGGGAAAAAAAGGACAGAAAAATGATCATACTATAAAAAGGAAAAGAAAGAAAACTCTACTACTGAAACCCATCCAAATAAGACATTCAAATCAAGAGAAAAAAAACTTTAAATCATCTTAAAAACTCTAAAAGTTGTAAGAACTTAAATCTAAGAGTGAAAAAGAGCAGCAGAAAGAGCTGTAACCAGAAAAAAAACATTTCAGACACAAAACCATGAAAGATTTCAACGAAAAAAACTAACCAGCTGGAATATTTACTGTGACGGTAGAAGGGACACATTAAACGGTTTTAATCACAAAATAACAGCTACCTCATTTCAATATGGAGAGAATTATACTCCAATATTGTTCAAAGCAAAGAGCAGGTTTTGTAAATGGAAATCTGAAAAAAAAGCAATCCAGAAACAAAATATTAAACAAACTATTTAATGAGTCATTCATTCGTTTGAGCAAATAAATAAAATAGAAGAAATGTTTACAAATATAAAAACTTAAATACGAAACAAAGCACAACTGCTCAAATGGAGACGAAGTTAAAAACCTAAAAGCGTCCGACCCCACCTCTGTCCTTAATACTACATAGCAATGTTGCCTCACAAGTTTCTATTAAAAAAAACGTTTTAAGAGTTGGTTTTACTTTTGTTTGTTTTCAGTCTGGATGAAATCATCAATAAAAATATTCTTGTTAGCATCCATTCAAACCAATAGAAATGAGCCTTTGATTCTTAATCAACATTAATCTGAAAAAGAGAAATTAAACAGAAATTATAGATGAAAAATTATCCAGAAAAAACAATTTATCATTGGGAAACATTGAAAAAGTTTAAAAAAGAAGTTTCACAAAGTATAAATGTTTGGATTACCAATGTTTTATTTTTTTAATTTCCATCTACAAACTGTGCTCTTTACTTGCAACAATAATCAAAAAAATTTCTCCATATTGTTATGATTATGGAGATAATTGGGGCCATAAATGTTGTTCCAAAAATTTTTTTCTAACAAAAAAAACTAAATAAATAAAAAAAATCATGTTTACAACTCCTTTACAGACGACATTTTTGTAGATTCATTTTAAACCTCAGGGTGGGATAAAACGGGGTGTGGATTCATTATTGACAGTTGACACTCCGGAAGAGAAATACTCCCAGGTGCTGCATTCAGGGACTGTGGGAGCTAGAAATGTCTTGTGTTTATATGATTGGATTTAAAAAAATAATATACTTCCCTGATCTAAGCTTTTTTATTTACAGTTTCTGATACATCAGGAAATATTTCATAATTTAACACCTCATCAAACCAAAGTTCTTCCCTCACACACTGAGGAAGCAGCAATTTGAAAAGAATAAAAAAATAAGATAAAAAATTATTTCTCATCAGATTAAATTCTTTTTTATAGTTGCTGATTTTTCAGTTCCAAGTTATTTCTTTCAGTTTCAATAAACAGATAAATTGAAAGTAATTTTGGTCCCAATTTAACTCCATATATTCCTTTTCACCAACCACTAAAGGTTCACCTTTAGAAGCACTATGATAAAAAGAGATTTTAGCACATAATGGCTCAAATTTCCCAACATATGAGCTAAACTTTCAGCTGCAACCGGCTCCGCCTCTCTGACAGCTCCTGCTATTACTATGCCACACACACACACACACACACACACACTCTACAGCAGCAAATGAAGAAAAGAAAATGTTTATTTTCAAAATAAACTCATCAGAGTGTATTAGACCCAAAACTTTGACGAAAGGAGCTGCAAAAAAGTGATGGAGGTGGAAAAAAAATGCCAGAAGTAGCTTCTAGTTAAGCATTTCATTTCAACTTTGCACACTTATATAATATATATATATATATATATATATATATATATATATATATATATATATATATATATATATATATATATATATATATTGTCGTGTATAACCGCACTGACAGAAGTCATCATCTGTCCATCTGAAAGAAGAAGCCGGTAGTTTATTAAAACTCCACCCTGACTGAAGCTTTCCAATAATCTCTCCTGAGCTGTGGGAATTTCTCCACCAATAACACTGGGTGGGGTGTGGACCGTGGGCTCAGCTCCAGTGGAGTTAGCACAAGCTGGGCAGGTTAGCGTGGTGTAACAACATTCCTGTAATCAAATTCAACACACCACTCCTTCACCGTTCAACAATGCAAAGTCTGGACCGTTCCTATAGGTGTGAAGCAGAGCGAAGGAACACTTAACGTCTTTTAAGGCGTTTCTAAATAAATCCGCTTCTTGCTCCATGTGTGTTCACACGTATTTGAAGCAGAGCTTTTAATTCTGATGGGTATTAAAAACATGTCGAATACAAAAAGACATCCTAGTATCAGAGGAGTCTAGTAATTCTACCTAGAGCTTCTATTTCAGCCCAACTTGATTCAATTATGACTTCTTAGTGTTAGAAAAACAACAACTATGCAGACACACCATGTGCTTTTCCAATATAAATGATAACAATTCAGCACAAGGAGCCTTTTGTAGAGCTACAGTGAAAGACTGTTTAAAATCAGAGCTTCTCTTCTCATAAAGCAACAAAGACTGGTCTTTTTTCAATTCAGCCTAAAAGCAGAAAAAGGATGCTAAATATAGAATCAGCTAAAGATATTATCTATTTCAGCTCATTCAGGGGAAAGAGAAGCTTTGTTTGTGACACATTTGCTGAGATTAAAGTCGGAATTTTTGGATAAATGTCCGAATTTCTGAAAAAAAAAAAGGCTAAATTTTAAAATAAAGCTAGAATTCTGAGATAAAGGTCAGAATTTTAAAAAAAAGGGTACATTTTAAGATAAAGTCAGAACTGACTTTTCTTATGTCACCTTTTTTCCTAATTACCCCGTTTCTCTTCCAAAAATGGAGAATGGAT
>NW_015151694.1:147772-152683 GCF_000732505.1 Cyprinodon variegatus
CAGTGCACTTTTACTTTCGCCCTCTGGGGGGAGCCTCGCTGGAAAATCAACACCGGTTGCATAGTGTACCTTTAAAACTGAAACAATGAGCTACAGAAACTGCCATTTTAGATCAACATAGAACTGGTTGATTTGGACCAAATTTCTATTTTCTACAGTCTGAACCCTTTGATTAGGAGCGTTCTTCAAAAAGAGATCTACCACTGGTGTTTAACAAATGGTACATTTCTGGAAACTATCATTTAACAGTCAGCTTTGTCACCAGAATCTCTGGACCCATATCCTACTATCTGGATATGTGGACTTTGGACATGCCAATATTTTCTACTTGGACAGAGTATCTGCAGGTTTCTGAGAGTTAGATTTAAGACTTTTTAAGACCTTTTTAATACCATGCAGAATTAAATTTAAGACCAATTTCATATCAACAAATTTGCAAACAGCAGTCCAAATCTGGCGATGTATGCAGTTTTGTTTTTACCGCACGCAAATGTACAAGCAATTTCCGAGTCTGGAAACAGTTCGGAAAATGTAACCGACAGCCTCGTTAGCGTTATACGACTGGTGTTTTGTTACCGTATGCAGACACCAGAGTACCTCGGCTTTGAGAGTTGCGGTGGAGCCAAATTGGCAACCGCAATACTTGAGGCTGATGCAGATTCCCGTGTACGGCATGGAGTATCGCTCTGTGGTACTGATGTAAGCACAACGGAACAGAACTGAGAAATACCTGGTGTTTTCCAACAGGTTTCCGCAGCCACTTTGTGTTTTTCGCACTCTCCAATGCTCTGATCCCCATTGTTCCGAGTTTTAACACTTTCTTGCACAGTATACACCGGACTTCTAACGCATTGCCACAAACTAGTCTTAACCACGGCGCAAATTTAGAATTATGCAACCAATTTTCATTAAATTTACACTTCCCCATGGCTAAAGGTTAAAGCGAGAAATTTCCACCATTTGCTAATAATCCAGTCGACTCCACGCACCTAGTTTACCCCCCCCGAACTTGTAATTTGTTAGTTGGTTCCACCTATTTTTTTTTCTGCGAGAAAATATTGTTTAGACGTAATGTTACTTGATTTTAAAAGGAAAATAAAATAATAATTGATGGTGTCGGTTTGATTGCATTTAAGACATTTGAAACGCGGATTTAAGACATTTTAATGCTAATTAAGGCCTTATTTTTACATTATGGAATTTAAGACTTTTTAAGGATCTGCGGACACCCTGTTGGAGTCTGTCTGAGTTTGACAACAGTATTAAAAAGAAATCTGGGATTAATCTTCTTCTTCTATATTAATACAGATAAATATGCAGCTATTGTTTTGTCAAGGGTCTTTTTTTATAAAGAAACAGACAGTTTTTCAAGAAGTAGGAATAATGTTAACATGTTGAGTGCAATTTTTCTCCATTTTCCAAGTATTATACTTCAAAGTAAGCAGCTCTTAGTTAAGAAAGGAGCTAGCTTCTTATTCATTAACTCTTTTTTTTCAAAGATGTTATTCAGCATTAAGCAGTTTGCAGAGAAGAAATAACCCCCTAAACAAAAATCAATTTGTGAAGGGGAATGAATTAAATCGCTTCTGCAGGAAACTGATTCATTGAAATGTATTAATGCATTATCCAATAATGATCTGCTAAAGTGAAACCTTAGTTTGGTGGAGGTTAACTACCATTCAATTAAATTTAAAGGTTACTAAAAAGTGATGGACAGAGTTTTGAGGATTTACTGGTATTTCTTCAAAATCAATACCACGTGTCTGCATGCTCAAGAGAATGAAAATGAGAATGAGTGGGTTTATGGACGTTTTGAACAACTGAGTCTAAGAAAGCATTAAGAGCAGCATTTAAACGCATCACCCTCAATGAATTTTAAAATCCCCAACTATAATAACCGAGTCAGTAATTAGCACCTCATCAGGAACCTTGAAACTGATGTAATAATGGAGAATAAGGGCCTGGTGGATGATACAAGAAAAACAAACGTGGTTTTGTTGCTTTGCAGTTTGGAAGGGAGGAAAAAATGAGCACATTTTGTTCTATTATTGATGCAAGCACACATATGTTTTGTAAATAGAAATTAGAAAAAAACAAAACAAAAAAAACAACAATGAAATTTTCAAAGACATCTTTGTCAAAAAAGGCAGTATAAAATTATTTAATATGTTCTGGTTTTCATATATTTAATTTTTTTCAGTTTTTTTCAATTATGATGTTTCAGTTTTGTTTCTAAAATTTTATTTCCCCCTTTTTTCAGATTGATTTTCACAAATGGTATTCTTTCAAAATTGTGTTTTACAGGTTGTATTCAGTGTTATTTGAAAAAAAAAAAAAAGTGAAAGTATAAAATATGTAAAAAACAAAAAGACAAAAAAAAAACTGGATGTATTAATCATTTTAAACATTAAATCGGAGCAAAGAGCAACTCTTATAACCTTTTCTTGATTAAGAGGTTTCTCAACCTGTAATTTCTGGTTTGCATTTTTACCCAAATTTCTATGGATGCATATTGGAAAACTAAAAATCAAACGGCTCCAAATCAGAAATAAAAAACTACATTTTAGTGCCTCATATATTTGTTTTATCTGCTAAACATATTTAAAGCAGGACTACAGATCTTTACGTGCAACCCTAGAGTCTGGGTAGTAAACAGATTTACGGCAACGGCATAAAACCCAGTAATACGCCAACAAACAGCCTGTCTGCTGAAACGTAGTTGCAGGAATGAGGGCCTCATTAGGAAGTGTGCCACTTCCTTGGTGACAGCTCTCATCTGTGCACGCCAAAAACTGGCTCCGCTAGAGACCGCTGGAAATGCGAAGGGCCAGGCCATCTGGTAGTTGGACCAAAATGTAAACCTAGTAGATATTAGCAGGAAGAAGTCTGATCTGGTGAGATGCAGCTGGTGCCAAACACATCACAGCGATGTTTCCTGATGTGTTTTGTTTCCTTACAGAAAACAAAACTCTGATATTTTATTGATTTATTACACAGACTGAACTAATCCAAACCTTCATTTTATCATTCAGAAGGTTACAGAATATGAAAACTTTAATTACTGTATTTATTTATTTATTTAATTCCTAAAAAATAAGATTATGATCTACAGCGGCAGCCATTTTAAATGGCCCTTCCCTGTCAAAAGCAGCCGAATGGCAGCAAAATCCCCTCCAACTTCCAGCCACTGGCCTTCTCTTGGGCATGCATTCATTTTCCCTCTGACTCCACCCTTTCACTGAATTACAGCATCTGACCAGGAGATGGCGCTTCTCTTTAGATCTTAATTTCCACAAATCATGACGGAAAGAATATTTTAGATTTTTAAAAAGGAATTTTAGGGGACTAGCCAATGACTAGCCAAGGGTCCATAAAGGAAAGTAGGGAAATTTTAAAATGGCTACTACTATATAAAAAAAACAAATTAAAGACATTAAAGTCAGGTATGTTCATCTCTAAGCATTTGGTTGGATTCCCCCTGCATGGAGGTCTTGGGTTCTGCAGAGGTCGAACCCAAGGCCAGGTTGCTTTAGCCTCTTTCCCACCGAAAATAGCGGATTAACGTGTTTTTCAAACACGGGTTGTCCCGCTAATAATCCGCATTTGGCTCCCTTCCCGCTGGCAAAAAAAGCTGGTCTAACCCCTCGCTGGTGGCTGCGAGACCTTTGTCCCCCCGCCAAGTGTCTGGTGACACCATCACTCTGGATTAGCATTGATGATGTCACCAGCTTGACAGAAATCAGGGATGTAAACAATGGAGAGGAACATGGAAGGAAGCCAGGGCGTAGTCAGTGTGCTTTATTGTTTCTCTCTATTATCTGTATTAATCTCTCTCACCAGAGCCGCTCCATGTTTATCGAATGTAAACGGGGTCGATTCTGCTTGTTAGATCAGAAGCGACTGGTGCGGTGCGTTGACGTCCGTACGACGCGTTCAATGGCATCACGTAATTCAGTGGGGCGCCCCATCTCTGGTGTTACAACAGCATGCCAATCATAGCTGAGGAGATTTTAAAACGGTTTGCTTGCTGAGTCGTTTGATCCGGGTAGACACGCATCAGTGCCACTAAAAGCCCACTGTTCCCGGGTTTAAACTGGTTTTTCGGCCAGTTGGGAAAGGGGTATTTCATACTAGCTATCATGCCATGTTCGATCCAATCAGTCCACTCCTGGTGGAAATCATCCAAATACCTAGAATGACTTTTTCCTAAATTCTCTCAAGCATCCTGCTTTTTCCTTCCACTCAACTTTTGGGGAATATGTTTAGTAGAAACACTGTGAACCAAAAACTGTGAATCTATAACCAATCTTACACCTAAGCGATAAGTAGGGAACAGTGGGCAGCTTTTAGCGCCCTCTGAGTACAATCATTTCTACTTAAGAGGAACGACTTAATAAAAACATTAGTCCTTTAATCTTGGAGTTGTTCTTTAGGTAACAGAAGGCCGGCTTTGTCTCCATCTTTATGAGCCTCTGAAGGTTCCGGTCTGAGACTTTAAGCCCCTTGATGATTTAGCCAGTGTATGCCTGATGTACAAAAACTCTGGCATACGTTGGATAAGTTATGGGTACGTCGAAGTACGCTGAAACACGCTGGCACACGTCGACATACGGAAAGTACGTCGAGAAAATTTGAACATGCTCAAAATTTCCCAACGTATGCCAGCATATGCCATACGTGGGGAATAAGTTCCAGGTAAGTTATCTGATGATTGACATAAATTAATTGTAGGGGTGGAACGGTTCACAAAATCCAAGGTTCTGTTCACGGTTCCGTGGTCACGGTTTTCGGTTCGGTATATGTTGATTGCTAGCTTGACATGTTTGTTGTGTTGCTGTTAGCATAAACAAAACGTGTTGCGCAGTGCTTGCACACTGTTGCACTTTTATCCACAACTTTCTTTCCGCCGTC
>NW_015151694.1:153676-157001 GCF_000732505.1 Cyprinodon variegatus
ACATGATGATGTATCGTCTGCAATGCTATGGTAACTTATGGTTATTAAGATTAGCGGGAGCATGTAATGTTAAATAGGAGGGGGCCCTATGATGGAGCCTTGTGGGACGCCACATGTGAGTTTTTTTGTAGTCTCTGATGTATAGTTACCCAATGACACAAAAAAAGTCCCAGTAGCTCAGGCAGAAAGGCCGACCCAGTTTTCCAGGCGCTCTAATAAAACAGAGCAATCAACAGAGTTAAATGAGGTCAAATAATACCAGCTGCCACCAGATCTATTACAGCAGTTACCACAGCTCTATAAGATCCGCCATCTTCAACACAAAGGCTGCTTCTACGGTCAATTCCATTCCATCGATAAAATAAAAGCGATGCGATTTATCATTGTACTGTGATTCCACTGTCAACTAGCAGTGGTGGTGTGGCAAAACAGCAGATGCATCCAGACGACATGAGCAGCAGCGGGTGTAAAAGCTCACGGTTCGACTGTACAGGCCTATTTCCAGTCAAATGTGATGCAATATTTCAGGAGGCGGCTTTCAGAGCAGAGGGAAGAAAGAAAAAGGTTGAAATCACATTCAGATCCATCAGTCCACAGAGCAGGGGGGCGGAGCTAAGCCACACCACTGAATTTAGCACAAGAAAAAAGAAAAAAAGCAGAATTCATACAAGCCAGAAAATATTCTGTAAAAACCAGAACAGATTAAGAGTTTCTAGAGGTTAGGAATGAAAAAACAAAACAAAAAAACAAGCAACAATATGAACACTTTTTATATTCCTGTTATTACACCTCAGTAATAGTTACAGGGTTAATTATAGTTAGGGAGTACGATGCTACGATGCCAATATTCCAGCTTTTAATATCGGTGGATACAGATATTGCCTTAATATGCTATTAGCATGAATCCTGCATCATTTTATTACTTATTCTGCAGTTTTAAATATTAGAATGTGTTCCACGAAGTATGAAAGTCAGCAATAAGTATGAGAGGAACAGACCCATTTATTACCAACCATTTGGTTGCAGAAACTTTAAATAGAAGCAAAGTGTTAAGTGCTGATTGAGTTCTTAGATGTTAGATCATGTATGGAGCTAAATTGGGGCCATAAAGTTTGTTCAGAAATATGTTTATTTTCTTGACCAAAAAGGCATAAAAAGGGACCAGAACTTTGAAACAGAAAAAAATGTTAAAAAGTAATTTTAAACAGTTCTCCATACTTTCTTTATTATTTGTTTATTTAGTCTTAATCTGTCTTAATTTACAAAAAAAATTTCACTCTCAAAAATGTCGCTTTTAGTATACATATTTTTTTATTTCAAAAAGGTTTTTGACACTCTTTATTTACATGATTGATTTAAAGAAATCTATGCCTTGCAGTTTTTTTCCATTTTCAATAGATTTTTGCAACTTTAAAGAATTCAAACTTTAAAGGTAGAATGGCGCTAGGCTTACCGCACCGTGACGTCACTGCCTGAAGATGGCGTTATATGTGGGGCAAAAATGGCCGCTCCCAGACTCAGTGATCGCAATGAAAAATGTTACTTTTATTTTTTTACTGATTAACGCTAAATTCATTAAATCACCGCAAAGTTTTAGGTATAAAAAAAATCATCCATTGCTCATTCCTTGCTGACCGATTTTCTCCTTTAAAGAACTCTATGCCTTGTAGTTTCACATTTCTTTTTTTTTCTGTTTCCATATAATTTCTGCAGCATTAAAAAGCATATTTTGGAGACGAATTCAATTGCCCCAATTTAGCTCCATAGAAACCTACGGATCTTTTAAAAGTCCAAACTAAACAATGATTTCTCAGGACTGGGAATCGAAACAAAAGAAGAGCGACTGCTTGAACCTCTCTGCACATCCAACCCTGGCTGGTTAAAACCAAGTTATTGACATTTTACCCCCTAAATATAAACAATCAAGCTTGATATTAGTTAGATTTTTCCCCACACATTTCATGATCACATCTCCTTATTTTCTTTTGGTAGTTTTACTTCATAGGATCTCATCTTCCTCCCTCTCACAGACAGAAGTCATCCTCATCATCTGATGCCACGCCCTGCTGTATCTCTGCCTCACAGACAGCCATGAGCTCCAGCTCCTATGAACCAACAGGCCTCCTGATTGATGGTGCTTTTCATCGCTCCCAGCTGAGCCTGAGGTGTGCAGTTTAAAGCAGAAATCTCAGCCAATGCATGCACACAGTGCCACTCCCACGTCCACGGTGGAGCCGTCAATCAGCGTGAGAGGAGCACAGATCATGTGTGATGATAAGGCTCCTCCAGAAGGTGTGACCTGAACCTAATTTCCACCAGGCACGAGAGGAAAGATGGGAATGTGTATAATTAGTAAATATGCGTGGGAAGGCAAACAGGAAAACAGACAGTTCCCCTTTAAGGGGGGTCCTCCCTTCACAGGCAACAATACATCTGCAGTGCAGCGCAGCGCGACAAACCTCATTCTAGAAACCTTCTAATTAGATTTCTTAGCTCCTCCACCAACAAGCTGAACAGTTAGCTGATTATTAAATGTCTAATATCGCGTATCTGGATGAGTACTCCAATTCGGCTGTTGTCAAATAAACCTAAAGTTGTTTATTTTTCCCTTAATCTCCTGATCCCAGCCTCTCCTCCCGTCGGTGCTGGGATCAGCAGGCTCTGCCAAGCCCGCATGTCTGGGCTTCGATCTAACGGATTGCTCGCCAAGTTTTCCGCCATACTGGCTTTTCTAAAACTGCGACATAAAAAAAATAAATAAATAAATAAAAAACAGAGGATTTTGCTGATAAAAAAAAACAAAAAAAAAAAACACCCAAATGTGGAGGCCAAGGCTTCAGCAAAAAAAAAAACACCCAAATGTGGAGGCCAAGGCTTCAGCCTCCGCTGAAGCTCGCATGCGGATTGGAGCCCATCACCTCTTAGATTTAATACTCCTATAAAGATGCACTAAAGAACATAATTTACATCTTTAATCTAATATTCATTGTGAAATTTCTACAATGGAAAATTATAATGTGAAAAACTTAAATATACATTAATTTTGACATCCTATCAAGATTATAACAGCTTATTTACAACCCAAAAAAAAACAAAAAAACCTATAGAAATAGGTTTGAGATTGTGGAAATATATTCCCATCAGATTTCACTATAATTTTATTAAAACGACAGATTATTTTTATGCTGGCCTTGAGATCTTATTTTTCATACATCTAAACATTTCATTACAATAAAACATTTATTTTTGGTGCAGCTGCTTCATTAGAATGATCCAGATTTATGGATTTTTTTAAAAATAAATAAATACATTTATGGTATAATTT
>NW_015151694.1:157257-159865 GCF_000732505.1 Cyprinodon variegatus
GACTATTTTAACCAGTTATTTTGACTCAGCACAGAGATTTATCCATAGGCTATGGGATAAATGTGAAAACTGGCGGACCGGAAGTGGTTAGAAATCAGCTGAAATCACTTTTCCCAGCCTAGTCAGGAAAGTTTCAATCGGATACCAACTTCAGTGTCGTAATCACACAGTGAACACGCGTGGGGGACGGAGGGAGGGGGGGTTATACGTTAACCATCACAGGTGTCCCCCATGGTTCACGATGCCAGCCAAAACAAACACAAAGGACCAACTCCAAATTTATATAATCAAATAAAAGAAAAAATAAATATACAATAATAACATCAACAATAAAAACAAACGGAATCGTAATAGTAGGCTGCATCTGTCAAAAACAAACGACATTTTAAGTGGGGTCTTACCGGACACTTTGGATTCTTTGGCAGCAGAATTCTGTCCATCGGGGAGACCTTGCGACGACGATATCTGGGAGGACTGAGTATCCATTTTACTGAAGCTCAACGCACGCGCGGCACCGAAATGTCTGTCGCTTAAAAATCAGATAAACGCTCCTGTCCTCTTTTTCTGAGAGTAGCTGGTGACCTCGCCTCGGTTCTGCTCCTCACCACAACGCCTGAGCTCTGAGAGCAAAAGGGAAACAAGGCAGAGCAAGATTATGGAGGAGGGGTAAAGGGAAAAAAAAAATGTCCGCTGAGATGCGTTCACTAGCTTCCTGTAAATTCCAGCGTCACATTTTTAGCACAGCTTTTCAAATTGTTAAAAAAAAGAAAAAGCTAACCGTTAATATGTTAACAACTCATTGTAACATGCACACTTTCATTATGATGGCTAATGAGGTTTGATATGTATTCTACAAAACACTCTACATCTACTTTTTTCTTTTGAAGCTGAAATATTCGACGCTAAGGAAAGATATCAGATAGAATATTCCTGAACACAGAGCAGATCCATTAGAATGGGTGTAATGGTTGAAGGACTGCTCTAAATACGATCGGTCTTTCTATGCAAGACTTTGGACAGATTTTGCAGCGTATTTTATTCACATTAAGTTGTTTTACTTATTTATAATTTCATAAACCTCACATTGGCAGCTTATTTTTACCCTTTCTAATACTTTTTAATGAAATAGTGCTATGAATGATAAATTAAAGTGTATTTTTTATGTTACATATGTTACCCATTATGTAACGCTTACCTTTTGTTCTATTTTGAGGCTCATTTATGTCGTAACAACCCAATGCTGCCCTCTTTTGATAGTTTTCTAACGATCTGCTTTGAAAAACTACATTTCCCATGATGCGCAGGGAGAAGGGGAGCTAAGATTTACATACAGAGGGATGGACCCTTTCTCTGTGCATAGATCTCGACATAGCGCTGTGAGATCTGCTGAGACTGGGTGACGTCATGTGTCGTACCCACTCCGAGCAATTTTCGGGCAGAGCGAAGTGCGCGGTAAAAAGAAGAGGGGGACACAAACAAAAACATGTGGCTTCCTCTATGAGAACGCGGGTAAGTAATGTCTTAATAAGGAGCTAATTCTGAAAGCCGAGAGCAGCTGAGTGTAATTCAACAGAGCGGCCCAGTTTGATGGTGTATTTCACTAAATAGTGAGCGGAGATGGATTGGTTCAGAAGGTTAGTTTAGCTAACTAGCAGCCTGGTAGCTTGTTAGCTGGTTTGGAGCTGCGCAGCCGCCGCCGTCTGTCCCGCTGCTAACAGACTTTTTAAAAATAAAAGGTTAAATTCCCGGTTCCGATTGTATGACGTAATTAACTTATTAACTAACGGAAGAGAGATAAGAGAAAAAAGAAAGGGAAGCAAAGCTTTGAGGTAATGAATGATTCAGAGCTGGAAAGTTAGCAGGTTAGCATCGGTCAGTCGCGTGCTGTGATAAACACTCTGACTTTATTCATTCTTCTGGCTTCTCTATGTCTGAATCTTGTGATTAATGACCGGGATGAGCTGTGATGAACTGAAGCAGCTCTGCTCCGCGGCTTGGCGCTGAGTGGCGGCTGTCTGGCTGCCCCGCCCACCGCCGCCCAGCCTCCAGCCGCGCTTAGCGCAGCTAGCCGCGGCGGCTCCCCCTATCATAACCGATCTCTGTTTATCCACTGGATCTCTGATTGCTCGATGGTCAAGTGAAGCCACCGGACGCCATATTGGTACTCCCTAGTTAGACCGGTCACAATGTAAACAATCTGTGCGCTACAGATGGTGTTCTCATTTTCAGGGGGACTGAAGAATTTTAAAATAAAGATAATTCATCACTTTTCATCACTTTGACACAGACTGGCTGTTTCATAGCATCAGTAGTTTAACTTTAACTTAGAATTAAACATGCAATTCACATTGCATAGATTTTATGAAGTCTATTAATCATCTAATATAACATATAATACTAATCTATCACAATAAAATGTGTTAATGGAGCAGAATAATACAGATGAGCTAAAAGTGCTAAATTGATGATGAACATGTATTTATTCCATTGTTATGGTAATTAAATATTACATATAATGTCAAGATTTTACATAAAATTTGAATTAAAAGTACATATCTGATAATTATGTAGCATTTTTGTATTTGTGGATTGTGCATGCATTTATACA
>NW_015151694.1:163374-164952 GCF_000732505.1 Cyprinodon variegatus
CCTGGATAAGTATTCCCAGCTTCTGGATTCAGGAACTGTGGGAACTGGAAAGCTATAATATATTTTAGTCTTTATTTATTATATAATAATTAAACTTCTAAGCAGCTGAATTAAGAATAAAACTTGTGATGCGTCACCGTGTTTCAGGATTAGTCAATGAGGGGAAACTTTCATACGGTTTTTACGGTTTGTGAAGAGAACATAAACATCTATGATTGAAAGAACTTTTTATTTTCCTTGTGGATGAGAAGGAAAAACTATCTGAGCAGTCTGTGTGATTTTTCTCTATGAATCTTTTCAACCAGGCACCAAACTGGACAGCTCAGGAGTGGCGTTCGCCGTGGTGGCGGCCTGTCAGGTGCTGGGGCTGAAGGATGTCCACCTGGCGCTGTCTGAAGACCACGCCTGGGTCATATTCGGGAAAAACGGGGAGGAGACGGCCGAGGTCACCTGGCACGGGAAGGGCAACGAGGACCGCCGCGGGCAGACGGTCGCCGCCGGCGTCAACGAGAAGGTGGGCTCTGCAGCCGCCGCTCCTTTTTAAATTTTATTATTGTAAGGAATTCTTTTGCTTTCTTTATTTATTTATTTTATCTAATTTATTGGGGGGTTTTATTAAAAAAAATAAAAATTAAACAACTGCTGAAGCAACTCGTTAACTCTGCTAGACTCAATGAGTTCATTCGGTGGTTTTAATTGGCTCTGCTGGAGCAGGGACAGACCATCTTAAGGACCAGGGGTGCAGAACCTCGTTTTATGGGGATATTTGTTAAAGCTCGTCGTTTCCAACTTAACGAGGGGCGGATCTGGAAAAATAAGTGTTGCACCGATTGGTGGATCGGCCCCGATTTCCTTAATTTGGACATTTTTGCCGATAAGTTTCTGGTCTGACCTGATCAGATCGCTGACAGTAAGAAAAACTAAAGATTGATAATGGAGCCATGTTCTTATACCTACTTTATTATAAATATTAGTTGTGGTTAAACTGCAATGGGTGCACCAGCTATAAAAACATCCCTGCTTCCATTTTAATGTAGAAATCCACAGCAGTTAATAGCTTTTAGAGGGATGAAGGGTGAAGGAATAACTGCTGCCTCTGCTCCTCTCAGAGCTGGCTCTACCTGAAGGGCTCCTACATGAAGTGTGACAGAAACATGGAGGTGGCCTTCATGGTCTGCGCCATCAACCCTTCCCTGGATCTACACACCGACAGCCTGGAGCTGCTGCAGCTACAGCAGGTGAGCGCCTCCACCTCTAACCCGCAGTACGCCATGTTTGCTGTGATCCACACTGGAAACCTCAGAAAAGGCAGGATTAGATGATTCTTCAGAGACAAGAACCTTTTTTTGGTTCCTGGCGGTTTTAGCTGCACTTTTCTCCAACTACAGCAGATTGGAGCCAAAGTTTGTTACTAGGTTTCATAGATTGGTTAAAATCAACCAGACCAGCTCTGCACTAAGTCCTCTACTTCCTGGCAGATTGATGACCGCCATCAGACCAAGAAAAGCGCTTTTGGAGACTTTGGCCCAGTCCACACGAAGTCAAAACAAACACAAAACGCTAATATTTTCCAGAACG
>NW_015151694.1:166256-167559 GCF_000732505.1 Cyprinodon variegatus
TTTTCAATGACTACTTATTTTTGTCCAGCTTTAACATCGGTATCGATATCGGTTATCGGCTACATGAGTTTTAAAATATCGGCATATCGGCCAAAATCCCAATATCGTGCATCACTAAGTTTAATGTCTCCACCTAGTGCCCGCCTTGTTAAATAATTATGACTTTTTTTCAAGGACTAAATGTTCAGCAAAAAATGGAGGCTGTTTTTTAAAGAAAACATTCCATATAAATAGTCTTAATTTAAGTTTATAAGTAACTGTTAACCATGAAAGCCGTCTATGCATTAAAGCCACATTTGTTGTTTGTGAGCGCTGAAGGACCACTCTGGCCGCCCTGTTTGGTGCCAGCTGAAGCTTGTGAAGCTCACTCTGTGAAGCAGATGTCCATATCACCGAGCAATAGACTATACAACCTGTTTAGCAATAGCAGCGGGTATAAATGAAACACATTTCTTCACCATCGTAATGCCTTTACCCGTTTTAGCCACAATACCATCTATATGAGCAGCCCAAGACGGGCGTGAGTCAAACTTTTATTTTGTTGTTAATTCAACGGACCTTATGGCAGAACCGAAAAACACCTGAACTCCCAACACATAACTTTTTTAGTTACCAGTAGGTGGCGGTGATGTACGCCTTCAATTTGTTGCCAGCTGCCATTAGAATCCACAAGAAGAAGAACTTTTTCAGTTAGCACCACCAAAATGGAAACGTTTGTGTTATTTAGAGAGAATCGGCGCATTTCATGGAGAGCTGATGATCTGACCGTCAACAAGATCTCTTTAATATTCCACGTTCCAAGTCGGCGTCCGACACGTCGTTGTGCTCCATATAAACCTTCTGACACTCATTACCGATTAATGTGGAGCTCCATGGCGGCCCAGAGCATCACTGATTTCAGAGTGTGTTTTTCTCTCTCAAAAAGTTCGATAATCGATGCAGAAAACGGTTGAAGTGCAGCCATTGCCTTTTGTTTAGAAATGGTTTGTTTTGATGCCGTCTTCATCCGCCGTAGATGATTTTTCTTTGGTGACTTGCTTCATTTCTGGTGCCGCTACGTATTAAAACAACAACCGTATTTTATTTTCATTTAGATGGAAAAACAAAAGTCAAACGCTGTTGATTTTCTAATAATTCGATTTTTCATTTTTTTCTATTTAGGTTTTAAAAAAAAGGAAACACAGAAAAATCACATGCTTGTTTTGGTTTTTTGTTTTTTTGTTTTAAAATGAAAAAACCAAAGAACGAACCTTACATAGATTCTTTCTTCACTGTGTTCTTCTCCTCAACCTAAACCTGAGCT
>NW_015151694.1:170736-173329 GCF_000732505.1 Cyprinodon variegatus
CCTCCCATTCTACTTTTAGAAATTCTAGGTGGTTGTTGCTTAGAATAAAAGACCAAATATCTGCTATTTTGTTTTATTAATTCATGAAAATCTCCTGGAAGGGTGTCCTCACCCATGAATGTTAAATTGTCGGCCTGTTTTTGGGGTAAAAAGTTCGGTTTAGACTCAGAGAGTCAGGAATGTCGACGTAAACATTGAAACATCAGTAACCATCTCACTGTGGCGGCGTAGGTAGGTACCGCTGTGGCGTCTGATTGCTTAAAGCGTGTGTGCCAAATCCCATTGGCTGATTTCTTTATTTTTTTACTTCCTATTTGCTGTTTATTTGCAAGATTGAATCATTACAGATGAATTAAAGTGGGCAGAAAATTGTGACATAACCACTTTATTACCAAACGTCTCCTGTCAGAATATGTGGGACCGGCAGGTGACCCCATGTAGAAAACTGTGGACCATCCAGTCCATCTGGTCTGCTTTTATCGGATAACTGTTTCCATTTATAGAAATGGCCAAAAACGCAGTCACATGGTGTTTCATCCACACGCATTTCAAATGGGGCTTTAAAATTTCTAAAACATGTTTCTAAATTATTTCTAACAAGTTTGTTTTTATAGCTGTGTAAACAATTAAAATGAGATTTAAAATTCCACCCAAAAGGTATTCATTTTAGCCCCGCCCCCTAATGGTTGCCATCATTGGAAACTAGAGGCTCAGATCTTTCCAAGGAGGGGTCAGAGGTCACTGTGAGACCATTTCAGGTGATGTAACCGGCATGCGTTACATCAGCTGCTCTGTTATTCTTATTTTCAATTCAGTTTGGTATTATTGGTAAATTTTAATGAAACAACAGCTAAATCTTAGGAGCAAAGGCTTTTATCTTATGCAGAAGGTCTCCAATAATGGAAATCAGGATATTTGCCTGTTCAGATTCCCTTTTATGAGTGAAAAAAAATGCATTTTTGCACATTTGGCATCACTTTACTAAAATCCCATTTCCTCCTAACACACTGCCCACTAAACCCTCTATGGAACAAACAGCCTTCAGCTTATTAAGTCCAAATTTGCTTGGGTTATAGTCAAGATGTGGATCTATAAAGTCTGAGGTTCATCCAGAGTTTCAAATGGGCTTTCATGGTGTTTTACAGCGTTTATTTTTCTTTGTTTAATCACCTAAAACAGGGTTCCCGCAAGCCCTTAAAAAGTCTTGAATTTAACTCTCCTTATGCTGTAGGAACCCTGTGTAAATCAGACATGGCTACATTTAAAATAGTGGTTCCACCTGAAAGATGCCGTTCTATCAGACAAATAAAAAACACCAGTATTTCCAATTTATAGTTTAGGAGCTGGACTTGCTTTAATCCACATGTGGAATTTCTTCTAAGACCCTCTGGGTTTAAGGGATTAAGAAATCTTCTTATCTCTACATTTGATGCCAAACGATTCAGGTTCTAGTTTCCATCAGCAGGGGGCGTAGTTGTGCAGTCAGACTGTCTAAAAAGCCAATAGAAATGTTGCATTGTGGGAAAGCAAACATTTAGAGGCGGTTGTTAGGTAGTTCCGCCTCATCAACACAAGGTGGCGGTAAAAGCCAACTCATCACTCCTGCAGATTTCTGTATTTTTAACAGATGGATTCAAATTAAAGCCTTGTTGGCATCCAAGTTAAAGTGGATAAATTAATTATTTAATCCTCGGTTGTGTTTTTTTTTTAAATTATCTTTCGTTTTATTGAACGGCTCATGACACCAGAGCTTTCAGACTGGCGAGACTCGTTGTGACGCTCCGCCCAGTTCGTTTGATCCAGGAAACGTTCATCCTCCTCGTTCATGAGCTGCAGCTATTAATACCAGCGCCACACCGACGCACACATTCCCTCTCAGTTAGTCGCTTCCTTTTTCCTGCTCTCCCATTGTTCCTCTGCTTCGGCTCCACAATCGCAGGGAAACATGGAACCTGGACTCGTTTCATGTTTTTTCTCCTCTTATCCAGGGATATGCGACCTTCGGCTCTTTGTGACGCCCGACGTGGCTGAAATGATAGGGAACCAGTTCATGTTTGTAAATATGAAGAAATGCTGCAGGTTAAAGGATTTCTGGTAAAGATTCTCAGTCATACAGGTCATATTCATTTAAAAAAAAGTAAAAAGAACAATCCACTGGACATCGCTGGAGTATTAAGACTCTAAAACACTGCAAAAACGATCTCAAAATGAGTAAAAATGTCTCAAATTAAGTGTATTTACCCTTAATTTGAGCAGGTTAATAGGATGATTTGCCAATGGAATGAGTATTTTTACTCTTAAAATAAGCTATCTAGATATTATGCACTTGAAATAAGACAATGCAATTATTTTAAGTATAAATCGTCTTGTTCCATTGGCAAAATGTCTCACTTCAATCCTTATTTCAAGAAAAAATGCACTTATTAAGAAAAAAGGACTTATTTATGTTTTATTTATTTGCAGTGAACATGCTTTAGCTGACAGACGACCCACTACACTGCAAAAACCATCTAGAAATAAGTACAAAATTTCTTAAAATAAGTGTATTTACCCTTAATTTTAGTAGGTAAATAAGATGATTTGCCAATGAAAT
>NW_015151694.1:174193-176111 GCF_000732505.1 Cyprinodon variegatus
CCGGCAGCAACAACGCTTTATTGGTTCCGCTATCGGGACGGAACCAATAATGGCGACAAGTTATTTTTTTTTAAATAATAAAAAAAAAAAAGGTCAATTTTAATGTTTTATTTAGATTACAAAAACAAATCGTAATAAAAATAATCCTATTTAACAAAGACCTACGAAAGACTTATTTAAGACATTTTAATACCAATTAAGGCCTTAGTTTTATTTTGAAGAATTCAATGCCTTTTAAGGCTTTTTAAGGACCCGCGGGAACCGTGTGTGTGTGTCGCAGTTAGCGTGTCGCAGGTTTGACGCAGATATTTTTGATTTATGCCCAATATTGAAGCGTGGTCTGCACTATGTTATTCCACGCCACAACGCAAGAACGACAATCAGGAGCTAGCTAGGATTGATGGTGTCCGTGTTACAGTTTGACGAGCTTGTTCGCCGTCTACAACCCCTCATCCAACGCCGGACGACTGGTGTGTTTTGGCTTCATGTTCAAACCAACAGAGCGTCGCACAGAGCTACAAACTAGCACCCTGCACGATGTCTGGGAGAGCGTCCCGGTGTGCCATGCTAGGTGGACGGCACTAAAGCTAGAGTTTCTGCCATTAGGTACCAAACAGGAAATACGCAGTGTGGAGCGGATGTAGAACTGACCAATCAGAGGCCTCCTGTCTTGCGGTCACCTGTAATTTTGGAGAGGTGCAGCAGAGTGTCTGCAGAAGGGGGCGGGGCATATCTGCATTAACTGCGACGCAGACGGCCTGTTTCCTGGGTATAAACCAGCCTTTAATTGATTTGATTCATCGTTTCTAAGTTCGGCTCTGACTTCTTGCAGCTACAACTATTTCCGTGAGGACGAGGAGATCTACAAGGAGTTCTTCGACATCGCAAACGACGTCATCCCCACTCTGCTGAAGGAGACGGCTTCGGCCGACAACCCCGGGGAGGACGGAGACGCAGGACAAGCCAACGACAAGGTGAGCTCTCGTTTCTGGACTTCAGATTTTAACGGGTGAACGCAGACCTGATCTGGATTAGCTTATTTAAAAATTCAGTGTATAACATGGATGCATAAACATCTACATTTTATTTCAATGCTAAATTCTGTTTAAAGTAACCGATTATGTTTAAAAATGTCTCCGAACCTTTACTGGTTGATGATTTTCTGTATTCGTACCCCCCGTGATTTTTAATTGGTTCCCCTGCTCTAGGAGAACAGCAAGCAGCTGGCGGCGGTCTCGGCGCTCCAGGACCCAGAATGCTTTGCTCACCTGCTCCGTTTTTATGACGGTATCTGCAAGTGGGAGGAAGGAAGTCCAACTCCGGTTCTGCATGTGGGCTGGGCCACCTACCTGGTCCAGTCTCTGAGCCGCTTTGACGCTCAGGTGAGAAACCCAGCCTCCAACTTTAATTCAAAAGTGATTAGATGTCATTTTTTATTTGTTCTCTGCTATTAACTAATAGATACGTGTGACATCAGATTGAGGTTATAAACACACCTTACAGTCACAGATTAAAGACGCAGGTCATGACCTTTAGGAGTATGAGTCATGAATTAAAAAAAATCACAGATTTATGAGAAAGAATCTCAAATTTACAGCAAATAAAAAAATCTGGGATTATAAACCAAAACGTTATTACGAATCGCACGTTTGACTTTAAATCACAACTTTACCCACGGTTTTTACTGGTCATTAAAAATTATGAAGGTTTTTTTAAATTAATGCGTTAATTGGCTTTAAAATTCATTGAATTTGATTATCGTGGCATTTAAAGTCGTAGGGAAGCAGCTGTTCCATCCGTCAGGGGGCGGGATTGTTGTGGCGGAACGTTTGTAAGCTATTTTGGTTGTGGCCGGTTTGTGGGAAGCATCTTGCTAACCAGTTAGCAACTTAGTGCTAGCAGGTTCCCAATGGGAAAT
>NW_015151694.1:178246-183374 GCF_000732505.1 Cyprinodon variegatus
AGGCTGATTGGGGGATCGTTTAGTGAACGGCTCGAAATTTTCTTTAACGGAGAGTCTCCAGACTGATCTGCGAGTGAAACCTTGAAAGCTCGCAAGATCAGGATGGTCTCACGAGGCTACTGCCATTGTCTCCCCTCCAAATGCTGTAAAAACTCCACCTTCAGCCCCTCTCAGGCCAAAACATTCTCTAAGGTGGGAAACATTTCCACTGATCCCCGCTCCATATTTATTTTTTCCCTCGCACCGCGCCTCCCCTAAGGTGCTCTAGCGCCCCCTAGGGGAGGCACGCCTCACAGTTTGAACACCACCGTTCTAGATGATAATAAATGCTTACTTTTTTCATTTAGTGCGGGAATAATAATGCGAACGGGCTAACGTTAGCCCTGGCTGCCGTTTTCTTTTTTTTTTATTCTGCATTACATCAGTAAATGTTCCATATAGTGAAGCTTAAAGTATAATTTTCTCGCCTTAAATGATCTTAAAACGTACTTTTATAGAACAACGTAAACAGAAAAGAGAACTTTTAACTTAATACTCTGAGCTAAGTGAGCGCTAACCTGGTAGCTGCTGCTGCTGCAGTGCATGCTGGGATAGCTGTCAATCTGGAGGACGGACAATTCTGCTCTGATGCATGCTGGGTAAAGAGGGAGGGGCCAGAACAACAGCTGAGGCTGATGCCGTTTCACGAGGAGACGAGAACGCACAAGTCTGTTTCTCCTTCCTCTTGTTGTTTAGTGCAGATCTTTTAGGTGCTTTACTGCCATCTGCTGGTCAGGACTGGCAGCTTCAGGGTTTGTAGATTCTTAAATCTGTGATTTTTATTTAGATTCCTCATCTTGCACTCTAATAGATGATGTCACACGTTATCAGTGATCAGTAATCACCAAATGCAGTTTAACTAATTTAGTCTGGAACTAACAGAACTGACTTGTTTTGATGGAAAAGGTGCGTCAGAAAGTGTCCATCATCACCAAAGAGCCCGAGTGCCCGGACGACGACGACCAGTCCAGCGAGGATCCTCGGGAGGGCCGCAGGCGGGGCCCCAGGAGGGAGTCCAAGCTGGAGGACCAGAGCCTGTCTCCCCCCGCTGCTCCAACCTCCCCTCTCGCCCAGCAGCCGGCGGCAGCGGCGGCACCGGTTCAGCCCAAGAAGGTTGGGGAAGGATCCGCCCGCCGCCGCTCCTCCCAGGGTCTGCGGGCCGGAGAAATAGAAGGAACGCCCAAGTCGCCCGGCTCAGACTCGGTCTCCTCCCCTCTCTCCCAGCAGCTGGCGTCTCCCTGCCCCGCCGGCCCCGTGGTCGTGTTTCAGAGCGAGAAGATGAAGGGCATGAAGGAGCTGCTTTGTGCAGCCAAGGTGAACTCCAGCGCCATCAAACTGCAGCTCACTGCGCAGTCGCAGGTGCAGATGAAGAGGCAGAAGAGCACCGCAGCCGGCGACTACTCCATGTCCTTCATGAAGCGCCAGCGCAAGTCGCTGTAGACGAGAAAACTGTGAAAAACCCCAGAGGGTTAACGCTCGTTATCGTCTCCATGTAGGTCCTCATGTCACTTTACCTTCTTTGCTCTGAGCAATACAGCTATGGAGCCACATTGGGGCCAAAAAAAGTCTGCTCTAAAAATATGGAGAGAAAAAAAAGCTCCATAATATCGAGATAATCTGTGGCCATAAGATTTGTTTTTTTTGAAACTGTAAATTAATTTCATACCGAATCACAATTTTGAAACTGGAAAAAACATTTAAAAATGTTGTTTTAGTTTTAAAATCAGTATCGATACATTTTTTTTTACGATTCCTGAATGGAAATATTTAGTCTAAGTTTCTAAGCGTCACCGTCATCCAAGTCCCCCCCCCACACTGAGGGACTAGGACTTGGAGAAAGTTTCTGAAACTGAACAAAACCTGGAAAATAAATCTTTTTTTTCTTTTTCACTTTTATACGGAGCCCCTCTGATGACATGGCCACGAAGTAGTATTTCATGCACACGAAATACTACTTTGTGGCCACAATAAAAAAATTTTTTTGTCCATGTCATCAGAGGGGCTCCGTACTTTTAAAATATTTGTCAGTTCTAAATATTTTCAGTTTTTAAAAATCTTTTTTTCAGTTTGCTAATTTTCAGTTAAAATAATTTTTTACATTTTCAAAAAATATGAAGAATGTAGTATGGCTCCGATTAAGCTCTATTTTAAGGATTTTTTTTTTTTCAAACTAACTTAATGGCCCCACTGTAGCTCCATATATGAGCTGATTTATTTTTTATTTTTCCAGTTAAAGAAAATTTTTTCAGCCAAACTTTTTGACCCAAATTTAATTCCATATTATGGTAATTTATTTTTTTTTAAATAAACTTCATGGGCCCATTGTACCTCGATATTATGAAGCTATATTTATTTATTTTGGTAAAATAAATATTTTTTTAGCCAACTTTTTGGCTGTAATTTAGCTCCATATACACCCGACCTGCACAGAGGAGACCTTGAACATGGCATATCAGAGGAAGTGAACATTTCATGTAGTTTTAATTTAAGAAGTGAAGCTAGGAGACGTGGCTGACCGGGGGGGGGGGTGTTCAGCAGTCGCTCGTTTTTAACTGACAGCCAGCTGCTCCTATAACCCCTCATCCACTTTGTACGTAGAAGCCAAAGGGGACGGAGAACATCGGCGTAGAAACGAAGCCGCTCGCACCCATGAGACGAACCTGTTGATGACTGAAGTGATTAATTTAGGATAGTTACTGTGTAACATTGTCCACTCAGCTCTACTGACAGCTTCTATCTTGCTAGCTCTATGTTGCCTTACTTTGTTTTAGTTGTTTCTAAAGTAGGTGGCCTTTAGTTTGAAGAATGCCTGATCACATTCAGACCATGCACTGTTTCCACAGAGCCCTGCTGCATCCTTTAGCTTGATGACTTGTGGTTCTATTTCTTGTATTTGCAAGTAATAAAGGCCTAATAAAAAGAAAGAAAAGTCTGTTCTGATGTTTTTATTTTTATCGTTCTTAAAGTGTTTTGTTCAGACATACGAACCATCGACTGCCTGCAAACACGACTCGACCCCTTCAGCTAACTCCTTCTCCAGAACCGACTCCTGATACGGAACCAGCTAATGATATATATGGGGTGAAATTTGTTCCATTATTGTTCCAAGCAAAGGAACATGTTTTGTAAATGAGATTTGAAAAATAAAAAAAAAACTGCGATCAAAAATTAACATTTTAAAAATGTTTTAATCAGAAAATGGTTTGGAAATGCAATTTATTTTTTTCTGATTATTTTTTTTAAGTTCTACTTTTGTTTTCTTTTTCCATATTTTATAGTTTCAATGTTTTTTTTGCAAGTTTTGCAAATTGCATTTTTTTCCAACTTTTTAGGTCCCGTTCCCTTTGTTTCTGGGGGCGGGCTTTTCTCTGCAGTGAGGAGCGAAGGCGCCTTTCTATTGGTCCGCTGGACGTTAGCAACAACATTATTGGTCAAGAGCGAGCGTTTCGATTAGGCTTGAAGGGAAGAGAACATATTAGTGAAACAATTAGAAAAGAACCCACTTTCTAAAAGTCATTCTAGAAAAAAAATTTGAAAATATATATAATCTGTAAAAAAAATAAAAATATGTAAAATAAAACTTGACAAAACTACGAAATGACTTTCAAAACCATTTTTTGATTAAAAGATTTTATTCAAAAAGATTCATTTCTGGGTTACATCTTTCTCCAGATTTAAGTTTACGAAATTTGTTTCAATAATAGATAAAAATCCCCCCAATAATGTAATAAACCCTGCAAGTTTTAAGCATTTTTTAAATTGTATATTTGCTCTAAATTCTATTCAGTTTATTTCTATAGTTCCAGTTCCCATCATGTCATCTCAGGTCACTTTATAGATCCAGATCAACCAGATCATCCAGTCAGATGGGTTCAATTAAGCGAAACCAGCTGATTGGATCGACTTCACAAGATTCTCCTCAACATACGGCAACGATTTTCTCCTACATTTTTGGGTTGATTGTAGTTTAAAGAATCGCTCTAAATCTACCAATAAAGATTTTAGTAGCTGCGCATCAATGGCAGTTTTATGGCTGATCACAGATCTTTAAAAACATGACATTCTAATTCTGCTTTAATTTTTTCTATATTAGCTATTATATAAGAACAAGTGGCTCTTAACTTTTTCTTATTTTTTGCTAGTTTTCTCCTGAAGTGTCCTTCTGTTCATTCGGTCATTAAAGTTAAAATTTGAAAGAAAAGCAAAGATTTTAATTGGACTATTAAAAGGATCTCACAAAATCTGCACTTATAAAATCTTAAATCACATCCTTTCTTACAAATGTAGGATCATTATAGTTCCATATTATTTTCCCATCTGTCAGCCATTCGCATCTATTTTAGAAGCTCTTGCTTTTGAATTAAAAACAGCATAAGCATGAAAGTAGATCAGCTGTTGACATTCTGAGATGCTAATGCTAGCGTATCCTAAAGATATGGATCAATATTTCTAAAGGAAGCGCTGCACTGGAAAAAAATCTAAATCTAGATAAGTAATTTTTTCTTAAAATAAGTGAATTTGTTCTTAATTTGAGGAGGTAAAAGAAGCATTTTGCCAATGGAACAAGACTATTTACATTTAAAATAACAAAACACACTTGCGTTGTTTTATTTCAAGTGCATTTTATCTAATTATCTTTTTTTTTAAGAGTAAAAATACTCATTTACCTACTCAAATAAGGGTAAATACACTTAAGACATTTTTACTTCTCGTTTTTCCAGTGTGTGAAAAATTCACCCAGACTAACCACCTGACGGGTTTAGACGTTAAAGGAAAAGTCCGCTCATATTCGGAATTCAAACAGGTATGGAGCTAAATTGGGGCCTGAAAATTTGTTCAGAAATATTTTTTGTTTTCTTCAAAATGAGTCATAAAAAAGGGACCAGCAGTTTGAAACAGATAAAAAACAACTTTAAAAAGAAAATTTCAATTTTCAATTCTTTAAATCTGTCTTAAACTACAAAAAAAAAATCACTTTCAAAAATGTGCCTTCTAGTATATATGTTTTTTTATTTTAAAAAGCATTTCGACACTCTTTATTTTACATGATTTTCTGTTTTTTTGTTGTTTCAAATTTTTTTCTTTTTGC
>NW_015151694.1:184181-185590 GCF_000732505.1 Cyprinodon variegatus
ACTTTTCCTTTAATATCTGCTCTGATGAGCAGCAGAGTTCAGTATTAGCGGCTTGCATGTTGAAAGGAAAACAGGTTGGATCCAGAGCGGGTGCTAAGCAGCAGTAACCGCATGACTCCATGAACAGGAATGTATCATCCACAGGTTGGTTTGCATTCCTGTCAGCACTGTGAGAAAGTGTGACTTTATGCAAACAATAAAACACTGGATCTACTGTATGGCATCACTAAGGAGGCATACAGCTCATCACCTCTCCCTCCCCTGGAGAACTCTGACCCCGATCTGGTTCATCTCCAGCCTGAGTTCAACCCCTGGTGCACAGAGAACCAGCTGTGAAACGCACGGTGATGAGATGGTCTCTGGAAGCTGAAGAAACTCTGAGAGAATGTTTCTCCAATACTGTGTGGGAAAAGCCTGATGGTTCGTGGTGTACAGGGGGTAACGAGGGGCGATCAGCCTCTAACGACCGCCTCCCCGTCAGGAATCATAAGGTCAGGAGAAAATCAAACATGTTTGAAATTCAGGCGGCCATCTTAAGGTGGTCGTGGGTAAATCGCTCAGTGGGCAAACAGGGATTCTTCTTCTTCTTCTTTCTCTCGGGGTGCAATGAGTGGAATTGAGTTCTTTCTGTCAAACTGACAGACCGTAGTAGCCATGTTTGCTCAGCTAGCCGTTCCACTCCTTACCAGATGGTGGCAGTAATGCACCCAAGGAGAAGATGAAAATGAAGAAACCAGGGATTGAACGTTAGACGCCTAAAGCCGGACGTACACTGTAAATCTTTTTGCTCTTTTCAGGCCGAAACGTTAGCTCAGCCATGTCTTTGTCCAAATACGTCGTCTCCTTTTCTTTTTACGGCTTTCAGCACTAAATTAGACAAATATCCAAGGCAGCGCGTTTCACTCCAGTGAGCTTCATGTTCCTCTGCTACTGGTTTGGCTTCCAGATAGACGAGTCCGAGTAGCGCCATCTCACTGCGGAGCTGAGTCCCACCTGGTTTTTAGAAGTACAACGTGAGCAGGTAGATCGCATCAGAGCGTCGGGTCGCAGTGTGAGAACAAACATCGTGAGCTGGGAACTTTTAAAATCTGCAGTTTCGTCGTACAGTTTGAGCTGGAGCTGCGTGTTTGAAAAATCGTACAGCGTACGTCCGGGGTTTATCAACAGGACATCAATAGTATCGCAGACCGCATCAACAATTGCGTTAACTTCTGTGTAAACAAAGGAATAAATGCGCAAAGAGATGGAAAAACACACTTTTATGAAATAAGTTGTGACGTTCCAAACATTTACGTCACACGACTGATTTAGCTGCCTGACCCCGAATGCCACCGTTAGAATCTCATTTATCGTCTCTGGATGGCGTGTAGCATCACTAATACAGCTGACACGATAAACTAAGCACAGCT
>NW_015151694.1:188149-189092 GCF_000732505.1 Cyprinodon variegatus
TGTGACAACGTTATCCTGTGCATTGCCTGTGCATTGCCAGCTTAATTCATTTTCATGAATGAAAATGTGTTTAAATCGTATTTTTTTCCCCCAACATTATAAAAGTTAACTTAATAATTTGCAAATTCACAAAATAGAGAATTAGATGGAAACCCAGCTAATGTGTTTATGTTAGCTGCTTAAATAGGCTAAAGCAGCAGGTCTATTTACACACACAAACACCCCCATGTGTAAAACTATTACATTTAAAATGAAATAAATACATTAATAAACAAATACTTGTTATTGGCTACATGTGTTATTTCAACAACAAAAAACATCCACAGGTGAAACTACTCATCTTCCAAATTATAACTAATAAAAGTTTGTTTTTTTCCTTCATCAAATAACACATTCTTCTCTGTATTGATTTTATCCCGGCATGGGTTTGTAGAAGAATAGTAAATAGATGATGTCACCCCCATTAACTAAATACCTTACATTGATACGTTTACCTATTTTGGCACTAATGGAACCCCAAACTAAAAACCCTTTAGTAAGAGAAAAAAAACGGAATAAAATTAAATCAGTTGATGTTTTAAAGTGTATAATAATCCAACAATCGTTGTCGCTCTGCTTAGACGTCGTCGTTCTATGAACTCTGCGGCAGCCGTTCAAACAGCCAATGGAAAAGGTTCTATGGAGCTGAATTTAGGCCATAAAGTTTGTTCGAAAGAATTTCAGGAAAATTAATAAAATACATTTTTTTTAAACTAAGAAATTATTTTGAGAGTGAAATGAAAAGATTTAAAACTAAAAAGTGTTTTTAAATTAAAAAGACGAGATTTTAATTTGATAAATATTTTTGACTAACTGTTTATAAAATAAATAAAATCTTGATAATGCCTTCTATTTTGCACTGTTGCTGAATGCAACAGCTTGGAATATCTTGAAAAAAAAAAAT
>NW_015151694.1:192332-193994 GCF_000732505.1 Cyprinodon variegatus
CTACTTGAGTACAGTAACAAAGTATTTGTACTTCGTTACTTCCCATCTCTGATAAGAGACTAGAGTACTTAGTGATTCACAGAAAGCCCATATATTATCTTCAGCTACCGCAGTAAACATGTCAGATTAAATAATACTACTTATACCTTAGCGATAGTATCTAGGTGTTTCTTTATTGTATGTTTCGCATCATGTCCGCTGGTTGTTCTGTTATTTTTCCATCTCTTTGCAGGTGATGAAGCAGACTGAAGATGTTTTATCATTATCTCTTTTTTATCTCCTCTTTCTTTCATCTTTTCTCCTTTTTTCTTTTTTTCCTTTCTTGTTCTACTTGCATTGCAGTGTCCATATAAACTGTAAAACTCCCTACATAATTAGAATAAAGCTATTTATATGCATAAATCGAGCGGATCACTATGGCGACAGCCGTACTGCTCCACTGGTGAAAGTAAAATCTGTTGACATCAAGACAATTATTCTTATTGTCACATTGCCAGAGAGGACATTGTTAAAAAAAAAAGTCAAAAATATGTCAAATTCCTAATTTATGAATGTATATTGGCCTAATAAGACAGAACTGTAATTAAACCTAATTGAATGGAAATTTAACTTCATGCAACTATCTTAATATATTTAAATCCCCTGCCCTGTTTTTTTATTTTATGCTTTTTATTTATTCCCCCATGAAATCCCTCTGGCCCCCTCCTGGCCCCCTCCTGGCCCCCTGGTCCATTTGGTCTAGAACCGCCACTGTCTGTAAGCATCAGTTCTGCTCTAAATCTCATCTGAACTACGCTGCGTTTATTATTATAACTTTATTATTCTTATGTTTTTGTTGTTTTTCCAGCAATGATCAGAAATGAAAGGTGAAAATGTTTTTCTCTGCACCCATAGGCGGTTCTAGGCAGGGGCCAACAGGGACCCCAGGAGAACTGATCCTGGTCTCAGTAATGGCCCCTGTACTTAAAAAAATTGACATACGAGTCGTTTCTTGAAAAGGGGGGGTATTCTGCCTCAAATTGAGCAGGTAGGTAAGACAATTTACTAATAAGATGATTCAATAAAAAAAAATAAGCTATCTTATTTCAAGAAGTTTATACGTAATTATCTTGTTTTAAAAATAATTTCGCAATCCTCTTCATTTTAAGAAGTTTTTACATTTTAGATGACTTTTTTCTGTGTCAAGCAAAAGAGTCCAATGATTATATCCATTGACAGGATGGACTGTACTTTGAGATTTCTATATTTTTTGTTATGAGAATATCTATCATGATTTCAGAGAGTCTTGCAAAGTGCATTTAGTTCACTGCATTGGAACATTATTGCACTTTTTTTTAAAGTTGTAGGGAAGTTATATTTAAATGTCAAATCATTCTGGCTTAAACTGTCAGGATTCCTCTCTGTGTATGTGTTTGTCTCCCTTCCTCCAGCAGGAGGCGCCTGGTTCTGGTCCGCCTCCTCACACAGCTGCAGAGGTTACCTTCGTTAACGGAGCGTTCTTAAGCTGCTGACTGCCGCTACCTCAACGCCAGAGTGTTTGCAGGTTTTGCGTACTCTAACCAAGCTGAGTTCTTGTCAACCTGAGTTTTAATGTTGTCTTTGCCTCTCAGCAGGAAGTAATCCTGCAAACTGGATGTTTCTGACCTTCTCTCCCTGGAAGGA
>NW_015151694.1:195470-196437 GCF_000732505.1 Cyprinodon variegatus
ATTGGTTGATGCGGCGCGTCCAGCAGCTAAAGTTAATATTTTCTAACCTCAGCAGCTGCGTTTGCGCCTGCTGCTCTAGACGCGCTGCAGGACCTTTTGCTGCGCCTTATTGTGCGTCATCCATTGACTTTCCATGTAAACCTGCTGCTCCTGCTGCTTTAGCTGTGAACATATAGAGCTTCTCACCAACTATCAGCATAAAGTTACATCCTAAGGTTTTCATCATCATGTTTTGTTTCTGTGTCCCCGTTAAAAACAAAGGCCCCACCCTGGCCCCCATGGGCGGTTCTAGACAGGGTTCTAGACATGTCCTGGCCCCTGTACTGATGACGTAGTACTCAAAGAAGTTCTAATGAATATAAACACTGGAACCGGCATGGTTCCAGTGGATCTATTTTACTTTTTTCTTTACATATTCTGTTTTATTAACTATTTAAAATCAATAAGGCGATAGCTTCAGTGGTATTGAGATAGGATCCCAGTTTTCATCTGCTAAATGTATTTTTTTCCAAAACAAAATAAAAAAAATACTCTAATTTTTACAGCTGAATTTAACAGTTTTCTTAAATTCTAATTCAGATTTTATAGAAAACTGTAATTTCAACTTAAATTAAGTCAAAAAATATGTAAAATTCCTAAATTCTGAATGTATATTGACCTAAAAAGACATTTGGAATTTTAATGAAACCTAATTGAATAGAAATGTCACTTCATGCAGCGATCTTAATTTATTTGATTTGCCCCGTTTTTTATTTCATGCTTTTCTGTGCCCCCGTGAAAACACGCTGGGCCCCTGCTGCCCCCCCTGGTAAACTTGGTCTAGAACCGCCCCTGCTGCCCCCCCTGGTAAACTTGGTCTAGAACCAACCCTGGTAAACTTGGTCTAGAACCGCCCCTGCTGCCCCCCCTGGTAAACTTGGTCTAGAACCACCCCTGCTGCCCCCCCTGGTAAACTTGGTCTAGAACC
>NW_015151694.1:199340-201023 GCF_000732505.1 Cyprinodon variegatus
CATAAACAGAGTTTTATGGGCCCCCTAGGAACTTGGGGGCCTTGGGGCCTAATGGTAAATCCCCCCCTGCATGTTTGACATGAAAAGCACTTAATGAGCTATATGGAGGTCCAACCAAAGCTTAGATGTGAACCTGAGGTCTCACTCTGCCAGCCACCATATTTCCTTCAAAGAGGAACGTTTTCTCTATTGAAGAAGTACGTTGGTCAAAACGACCTGCAAACACATAAATGTTCAATAACAAAAAATATTGGATACACAAAAATGAACCTCAGAAAACTCATGCAGAAGAAAAAAAAATGCTGCAGAAAACCGAGAGAAGCAAAGTAAAAACGTGCTGCAAACACAAAAATGATGTCGATGACATAAAACGCATGTAAAGGAAGAATGCTACGAGAAGCATGAGCATCTGCAGGTTAAAAGTTCAACAAAAACTCACCAGGTCCATGGACTCATGATTCTTGGTTGTCGGTCAACCAGGGACCGGTGCTAACATTAGCCCGCCTGGCTTTCACAACGATTCCACCAATCAGAGACTCGCCTGCTGGTCGTCGCTAAGCGCTAAAGCTGCACTGTATTAGTTAAACTATTGATTCAGGGATCAGGAAACTAGACGGTAAACGAACCATGGCTAACTGCTAATGTCGCTAATGCTAAACCCACATAAACTCACACACACACACACAAGTCAAGGGCATGAAAAAAGATTTTTCTCAAAAGAAATTTTATTATACATTTAAAAACAATTTCAGAAGGATTTTAAATTTAATATACGGAAGAGAATTAGGGCCACTGGAAAAAAAAAAGTTAACTGTTTTTTAAATAATATTTCAGTTTAATACGGGAAAAAAGTCACAATTCTGACTTTAATCTGAAAATTGTGGATCTTAATGTAGATGGGCGCCATGAAGGCAGAGATGTGGAGCTCTCAGCTTCACTGATAAAGATGGGAGTTATTTGGGAGGAACATAAACCCCTTTTCTGGACTCGGTGACATAAATACTCCAAATCCAGTCGACGATTTCCCACAATCCCCTGTGCTGCCCTCACCGTGGCGAATCTGGTGAAGCTCCGGTCCGACAGCGTCAGACTGAGATAAACGCTGCTCTCCACCGCGGTCCTATAGAAGTACGGAGTGAAATTTGTTGCAATATTATTGAAAACTAAGAATATTTTTCAAAAAGGAAATGTGTTTTAAAAACACCACTTTGAAACCTTCATTTAAAATATGGATTGGGGGTAATTTTTAAAGCTGTATTTTTACAGTTGTTTTTTATTCCAGATTTGTTTTTTTATTTAAAATGTTATGTCTTCAGATATTCTTTCACATTCTATTTTCTATAGAAAATAGAATTTCAGATAAACAAATTTCTATTATTTTTTTTTTTGTTTAATTTTTAATTTTTTGTAGATTTTGTTTTTCAAATTTCTGTTTTTGTTTTTTTTTTCCCCCCAGATTTTACTGTGTTTTTTTTTCTTAGTTTCTTTCTGTTTTTTCTTCAAATTTTATCTCTTTAAATGTTATTTCAAATGTATTTTTTATTTTTTTTAAGTGGAACCCTTTCCCAGGATTTCTCCAGCTACACTTGTTGGTGGAACAGCATCAGACCAATAGAAATGCTGCTGCTAGCGTCAAAGCAGAGCAGACTCATTTCTATTGGTCTGATGCTGTTCCACCAACAA
>NW_015151694.1:202441-204084 GCF_000732505.1 Cyprinodon variegatus
CAGCAGAGGTCAGAGGTCAGAGATGCATTGAACAATAATCAATGATTTTCTACTTCCTGTTTATGGATTTCTGAAACGCCTCTTAAACTACAGAGGTTTCAGTTTTCATTCAGCTCGCCTCGTTCTCCACCTGCGCTGCAGCCGTCGTTCCCATGACACTCAGCGCGTGAAAGGAAGTGATGGTTTTCGGTTGGTAGCCGGTGGTTTGTGTGTAAATGCTCAGTGTTATCTTTTAATCTCTTTCTCTCTTCTCCTTTACTTGTTGTTTGTTGATTTTCCTTTTGTTTCAGTTAAAAAGAAAAGATTCTGCCATAATATTAAGATGGAGACGCTTACAGATGAAACTGCTGCTTTGTTTTTCTAGAAGCGTTTGGAAACACGTTTCTGCTCGCCCTTTAGCGCTAAGATATTATCAGCTCGTTCCTCTTTAATTGAGTAATAACTGCCCTGCAGCTGCAGAAAGGACTGAACACGCTTCATCCACAGGCTGAAAACATGCGCTACGTCAGAAATGAGCTTTGCAAACCAAACATAGCATCAAAGAGCCGTGAAGTTTGACATACGGCTCACGTGGCGGTATAAATGATTCTGAGCCTCTGATGGGGTTTCAGGTCAGCTGAGCGGCAGTCTGCAGCACGGCCTTGTCTGTCTGACAGCTCAACATACTGCAGCCTGTGTCTCTGCTGGGAATGGGAGCAGCAACATACAGTCACAGACAATGGCACTTTATCACTTCCCACTTCTTCTGGTGGCGCAGCTTCTTCTGGGGTGGAGGGCGAGACCTCTGAACATGTGACTCTGTGGGCTTTGAATAGATCCGGGTGTTATTTAGGGTAAACACTCACTTTGTGTGTCAGTGTAGGGCTCTGATGCACCTCCACTCTCCTTCTAGCTCCTTTGCATAATTATAAGTGAATTCATTTCTTTTATAAAGATCCAACTCAAAAACACATTTAATCTGAAGGCTTTTTACAATTCAAACAGATCGCACACATGCAGGCTAGATGAAGCTATTACGATGCGAGAAATGAGAGAGAACACAAAGTAAGAAGTTGGACAAAGAAGTAGAATGAAGCAGAGAAAGGAAAAGTGGTCTCTATGTCCTCCTGCATTCTAAGGCTATAGCAGACATATCATTATATTCGAAACTTATTTTAAAAACAGATAAGGTAGATATTTGCTATTAGAACTCATTTAACTTGCCTGGTAACCAAAACCTACAGTAAAAACCATTCAAAATAGCTCTTCACAGTCAAACACCAGCCGAATGGCAGCGCACTTCCCTGCAACTCCCAGCAAAATTCCCTCCGAATTCCTGCCACTGGCCTTCTCCTGGGCGTGCATATTTGTTTACTGTGACTCTGACCTTTCAGTGATTTACAGGGTCTGACTACGAGATGATGATCTTTAGGTCTCAATGTCCACAAATTATGACAGAATATTTTAGTACAAAGATTGATGTTTAAAAAGGAATTGTAGGGGACCAGCCAAGGACCAGCCAAGGACCAGCCAAGGACCAACCAAGGACTAACCAAGCACCAGCCAAGGACTAACCAAGGACCAGCCAAGGACTAACCAAGGACCAGCCAAGGGCCAGCCAAGGACTAACCAAGGACCAGCCAAGGACTAACCAAGGACCAGCC
>NW_015151695.1:0-3320 GCF_000732505.1 Cyprinodon variegatus
CAAGCTGCAGGTTTTGATTTATAGCTTATGGTAAAACAGGAGAAATATGGAGCTAGTTCGGTCTCAAATTCCACAAATAAACACGTGTGATTCATACATGCACAAAAACATCCACACGTGCACAAAACAAGATTCACCAAAGTATTTCTGGTCCATAAAAAAAATTATAAACGAAATAACAAAGTACCAGTGGTCTTTAAACTTCGCTGCTTTTATTGTGGATTTTTGAGGCTGCCCTGACGCACCTCCATACATGAATGCATTTTTCTAAACAGGGAAAGGTTTAACAATAATCACAAAGGTGACTGGAACGCTGCCTGATTGTTAAAGATGGTCTGAAAGTGTCCATGTTGTCCACAGACCTCAGCGGGACCATCAGCACCCCCGATGTTAAACTGAACATGGCCAGCGACGGCGGCAGGGATCCGTACGCCACCACCTTCCTGAGGCAGCGAGGCTACGGCTGGTTGTTGGAGGTGGAGGAGGACGACGGCGAGGAGAGCAAACCTCTGCTGTAAGCCAGAGCTTCTGGGGAGGATTCAGTTTGTCTCTGCAGAGGAGCGCTGCTGGCTGTAAAGCTGGGGGGTCTATTAATGAAGGCAAAGATAAATGTTCTCATGGAAAATGTTGGGAGGGAACCATCTGTTAAGCCCCTGTCACACCTTGATGATTTAGACAAGCGTATGCCTGACGTACGAAAAATCTGGCAAAAATGCTGGCATACGTTGGATAAGTTATGGGTACGTTTTGTATAAGTTATGAGCTGAAAAACGCTGGCAAGTGCGTTGACATATGCCATAGGTGGGCCATAAGTTCCAGGTAACTTATCTGATCGTATGTTCAGTGTAAGTTACTCATAAGTCGTGGTGTCTAGCTTATCCAAAACCTATGAGTAACTCATGTGTAAATTATCAAGAACGTCTCTCCAACGCATATCAATGTATCTGACATGTTCCAGACAAACAGTGAACGTGTTTCTAACTTCCAGCTACTGTATAATGGCGTATTGGCAGCGTTTTGGTATCAAGGGTTCACAGGAGGAAACAGTCAGTTCTCCTCCAGACTTCATGGTGAGCAGATGTTCCACAAGAGATGGAGGATCCGGCAGGTCTGAGACGGAAATGCATACTAGCTGTCCTCCAACATCAGCATGATCTCACCAATTTGTTCCAGTTGTAGGGTGAGAGTGAGTGTGACGGATCCGAGTCGCCCTCGAATTTATTTTGTTAAAATAAATGACGTTTTCCCTCCCCAAAAATAGTAAACATGCTAAAATATAATGTATTAAGGATTATCTTTCTGTTTTATCAATCTGTGCCCGATCTGCACTGGAAATAGGATCCTACGCTACTCCTGGGAGCTAACTTTTATGGCTTTGGATTTAGACATAAATCTAGTCTTTTAGAGTTTTATGTTTTCATTTTAACCTTATGCTATATAGTGCATAATCTAAAGAAAAAAATGACCAAAATGCAGATAAACATGGTTTAATCATATTTTGCCGGACTGCTCTGAGCATGTCCACTGATGAAGTAGGAGAAGCAGTTTAACTGAGAAAATGTAAAAAGAATAAAAATTGTCTTACAAAAGTCATAAAACATTTTTTACAGATGTTTATTAGCATTCTTTAGTGAGTTAAGGATAGAAATAAGTAGTTTTAGTACCATAATAATTACATTATTTATGGATACCCGGATGTATATATATTCACGCATGGAGGGAGCGGGTAGTGACACGCCAACTACCAACAAACTTACCAGCAGACATGACGCTAAATCTGATGTGGCTGCAAACCTTCTTTCTTTTTTTTTTTTTGCCATTTAGCAGTTAGGTTAATACCTCAATCAAGGACATCTTTTTATGCAGACCGAGCGGCTCCTCGGGAGCTGCGTAATGCTTCGTAATTACGCTGCCGTGTGTTATGCATAAGTTAGACTCGTTGGACAGAAGTTCTGGACTCGTTATAAATACTCTATGTATACGCCCAAAATTGGAAAAAAAAATACATAGAAAGTTCAGCTTATGCAGCGTTTTAGGAGATTCTTGGACATCAGGAATACGCTGGCTAAATCAGCAAGGTGTGACAGGGTCCTCACTGTTCTATTATATTTATTTTGTACCACTTTAACCTGTCAGTTTACAGTTTGTAAATATTGTGGTCAAAGACTTTTGTACCATTATTGTAAAAGAAAACATTCTGTAAACATTTTAAAAGAAAGTTTTTTAGGATGGGTTGGCTTTTTTTCTTATTTTATGGATTTTTATTTGTTCAGGTTGTTTTAATAAAGCTTTAAGTTTTCCAGATCACATTGGCTGTAGTTGTGGCGCGGGCTTTCCTCTGGAGAGACGAGTGTTTCTATTGGTGTTTGGTTATTGGATGGTTTTCAGTCAGAGCGCCTCTTCGATTATTGTGAAGTGGACGTCTGAAGGTGACAGAGATGGTGGCCGATAGGAGCTTCAGCCTAACGCCTGGTCTGTGTGAGCAGGGAGGAGCTGGACATCGACCTGAAGGACATTTACTACAAGATCCGATGCGTGCTGATGCCCATGCCGTCTCTGGGTTTCAACCGGCAGGTGGTCCGAGACAACCCGGATTTCTGGGGCCCTCTTGCCGTGGTGCTGCTGTTCTCCATGATCTCCATCTACGGACAGTTCAGGGTGAGTGAGGATTGGCCGTTTCCCTCAGTGGGTCAGAACACACACACTGATGAGCGTGCTTTCCCTTACAGGTGGTGTCCTGGATCATCACCATCTGGATATTCGGCTCTCTGACCATCTTCCTTCTAGCCCGTGTTCTTGGTGGTGAGGTAGGAGGCCCATTTAGAAGTTCTGTTGGATCCAGATATCCTCAGTGTGTCAGTGCTCGCTCTGTCTGCTGCAGGTCTCCTATGGCCAGGTCCTTGGAGTAATCGGATATTCCCTTCTTCCTCTCATCGTCATCACCCCTCTGCTGGTAGTGATGGGAGGCTTTGAAGTGGTCTCCACGCTAGTCAAGGTGAGCTCTGTGGGATCCGAACGGGTTTTCTTTAGATGTTCTGAGATGGAGCCTTGATCTGTTCGATGGGGTATTAGGGCCAGGAGAAAAAAAAATAAAGTAGTAAAATTACGAGAATAAATTCGTAGAATTACGAGAATTAAGTTGTAAAATTACGAGAATAAAGTAGTAAAATTACGAAAATAAATTCGTAGAATTACGAGAATGAAGTCGTAAAATTACGAGAATAAAGTAGTAAAATTACGAGAATAAAGTAGTAAAATTACGAAAATAAATTCGTAGAATTACGAGAATGAAGTCGTAAAATTACGAGAATAAAGTAGTA
>NW_015151695.1:5181-7179 GCF_000732505.1 Cyprinodon variegatus
AGCATAAAGTCGTAATGTAATGTTACAAGCAAGTCGTGTGGTAATGGTACGAGCATAAAGCCGTGTGGTAACGTTATGAGCATAAAGTCGTAACGTAATGTTACAAGCAAGTCATGTGATAACGGTACGAGCATAAAGTCGTAACGTAATGTTACAAGCAAGTCGTGTGGTAACGGTACGAGCATAAAGTCATAACGTAATGTTACAAGCAAGTCGTGTGGTAAGGTCAAACCTACATCCTCTCTTCACTATGCGTATTTCCTGTTTGGTACCTTACTGGCTTGTTTTGTTTGTATGACCGCTATTCTAAACAAAAGTAGTGTAGCTTAATATGGCTAACTGACCGAGCTAAAAGAGACTAACCTGTTAGCTATTGAGTTCAGCTAACCAGCTCTCCCTCTTTATATCCTGGTCTAACAGTTACTTTGTTCACCATAAACAGATGTTTTTCAGTTTGGTTATCAATCAGGTAAAACTTCATCTGTCATTAGACACGCTGACGCTACAGATGCTCCAGACTCTATACACTTACACTGCATCGTGTTATTGTTGTCTGGGCAACCACAATGTTTTACATCAGGAGGCAACGTTCAGCCAATCATGTAGCGTCACTGGCACGAAGCAGGACCCGAGCAGATCTGGCACTTACAGCGGCTCCTTTCCTGCTGTGTTTCCTTCACCCTGCCCCCCTGTCAGAGCTCATTGCTGTTCTATGTGTGAACATTACTAATTTGATCATCTTCACTTGGAATCTGCAGTCTCCCGGTCTGGAGACGCCCACACTTCACGCCCCCGAGGGGAATGAATTCAGCTCAACAGTAGATGTTTTTGATAGAAATCCTCCTTTCAGATGTTTGACTCTGTGTGTTTGACCCTGCAGAAGTGAAATGTGCTGACATGTGCTGTGTTTTCTGTCTCCAGCTGTTCGGTGTGTTCTGGGCGGCGTACAGTGCTGCTTCGCTCCTCGTCGGAGACGAATTTAAGACCAAGAAGCCCCTCCTCATATATCCCATCTTCCTATTGTACATCTACTTCCTGTCACTGTATACTGGCGTGTGACTGGATGCGTTGGAACTGCAGCCCTTCTGGCCATGGACAGTGACCCTCAGTCATGGGGGGGCTCAGCTGAACCCTGGAGGGTTTTTTTTTTTAACTCTAAACAAATCAAAACAGTGAGGTTATGGGAAATATGTACCGCTGTAAATAGTTTGGGCCCTTCCTTCTTTGCTCAATAAAGTTAAGAGGTTCTGCAGGAGTCTCCGTCATCACATGCCTGGAGCTGCTTCCAGGAATCAGGACATCATCTGCAGGATTTTTGTTTGGTTTTCCTGGATGTTTTAGTTCATAGAGCGATGGAGGAGACGGGAACAGCCTCTGTTTTAAGGCAAATTACCTGTAATGCCATGCCATGTTTGCTTTTTTTCTTTGATTCTTCCTAAAAAGATCCTGATCCTTTACTGAGAGCTAAAGTAAATAACAGGAGCATCGTGTGAATCAGTCGTCTTGTATTTGTTGGCAGGTCACTAAGTTATTTATCTTGAACTAATTGACATTCCTTTACATTAAAAGAAATCAATGAATGCACCAAATATTTGTAAAGTACAGCATTTCTGTAGTTACTAATTGTAAGTGGAGGAATAATATCTGATTAGGTTTGATGACGTGTTACTAGAAGATTCCAGACATGGGCCATCAACATGTGCTCCAGCTTCCATTGGTTTGTAAGGTCAGTATAAACAGATGAAATTCCTGACACCCAGTCTCAGTAAAAAGGGTACTAAGTCTCAAGAGAAAAAAAGATAGGTTTTAGGTTAGGTTTCACAAACAAAGTCAGATATTATGCAAAAAGGCAGGTCTCATGAAATAATTTTTATTTAGAAAAATTTACATATCTTAGGTCTCAGGAAAAAAGTTAATTATCGCAAGTAAAGCTCGAAGGGGGCATTCCCTGGTCGGAGGAACGAACGCGAAAGGATCGTTCCCGGGTCTGAGGAACGA
>NW_015151695.1:7820-9882 GCF_000732505.1 Cyprinodon variegatus
AGGACTACAAGTCAGACTCAAACCTGGGTCGCCCGTTTGGAGGACTCCATACATGGGTCGTGCGCACTAACTACTGCGCAACCAAAGCATGCCCAGAATTACATTTTACATATCTAGAAATGTTTACACATTTTAAGTAGCCGTTCTGCCATTTATCAGCTTGACTGAAAATGTATATCTGAAAAACATTTTTTCATAGTTAAAATAATACAAATGCTGCCCATTAATATTGAGAATATAGAGAACTGAAATTGAATTTAAAGACATCCAGAATATTTATTCTAGATGTGGAAAATTTCATTTTGTTTGAAATGTTAATTTAGACAAAGAAAAAAATGTTTTTATTGAGATAATGAATACATTTTCAGTAAAATTAGTACATATAAACGGCTTGCCCTAGCCTGTTGTTACCGAGATAATATTACGTGATTATTTCTTAAATAGCAGTAGATCATTATATCTATTTAGGTGAAATCTTCTGGCAGCAGGTGAAAATGAAGTCTAAAAATGTTGTTCTAACATATAGAACCTGTGCATCATCTCATGGGTTCCTCTTCATGTTGATTCAGTCTTCTTTTACAGTAAATACTGAGTGGCTGTTTGCAGCCTCTTCAGATATTATCATCCCAGTAAATGATTGTTATTACAGCTATCAGGCCCATAGAATGGCCTCAGATTGTGCCAGTAGGCTCATTAGGTTGTTGTCATCCATTAAATCCTAACCCTAAAGTAATTCCTTTTCCTCCGTGGAATTAATACCGGTACATCTATGTGTAATCTGAAAATAATTTCAGTAGTTCTTCATGTACTCTAAATATAACTAAATAAAATAAAATGATCTGCATCTCGATCATATTAAATGTACTGTGGAGGATGTTTTTTTTTTCCAGGTGGATCATCAATATAAGTGGTCCTCCTAATTTCCAATCATTTTAGTGATATGTTAACGTAAGGCCATCCTACCTGCTCCTCCCCATTTTCACTTAACGATGGTGAGTCTGACATACAGGAAAAACTGCAAATCTTCTTTTGGAAAGTGACCTTGTATGAGTGATGCAGACATTAACTTTCAAAAAATTTTTGAAAATCCTCCACAATACCTTTAAACAAACCAAAATCAATTAATCTCATATTCTGTCAACTGAGTTGTAGAAATCTCTCCCTATAAATATTTAATTTGATTGCAGATCAGTCTTTAATACGATCCTCGGCAAACGGACATGCAATGTTTGCTTTAAAATCTGATTTGTTTAATGGATGGACTGATACATATATCTTTTATGAACAAAACTACAACAAAAATGTCACTAAATAATCAGGAAATAAAACAGGTTGATTGGCTGTAAAGAAAGAGGAGACAGAGGACACTGAGTTTACTGCAGAAAACCTGCTGCTGACCAGCTTAGCTCTGGGAGGATGTTACTATGGCGACTGAAACAGGGGTTGAGGAAACTTTATGAAATGAAAAAATTTCCCTGATTTCAGGTTTTGAAAACTTCAGTAAACCTGCTTCATGAAACAGAACCCTGGTCTTAGGAATGAACGGATCAGTTCTTTGGCCATAATAAATGATTGACCTCTTTTTTCATTCAGAGAAATCTTGACCAACTAAGCAGATACTTAACAAAGCTACTTTCTTTCCTTAAAACGTTGAGTTAAAAACCTTAAAAAGTTTATTTGGAGGGTTCAAATTTTTACATTTTTGATCATTTTTGATCAGCTTGACTAATCCCATTTTATTTGCTTACAAACAACCACAGCTGCCCGAAGTGCTGTACAGAAAAAAAAAAATGAAATAAAACAGTACAGATAAAAACAAAACCCCTAAAACATTGGTTAAAAATAATATTCACACAATCATAAATTTAATTTGTGTAAAAAGATAAAAGGAATAAAAGAGGAAAAATGAAACAAAGCTTTAATCTTCAGTGACTCATGGAAAATGGAGGGACGTTAAGCAGGAAAATCTGCACGGCTGGTTTTAAAAAGCTGTTCTCTGAGCCCTAAGACCTTAAAATGAAAATGTTTATTCCTGAGACCTGACAGCTTTATTTGCTTAAAC
>NW_015151695.1:10407-11800 GCF_000732505.1 Cyprinodon variegatus
AGTTTTATGGGGCCCTAGGCAACTGCCTAGTATTGCCTAATAGTGAATCCCCCACCTGTCAGCAATATGGCATAGGACCCTAGAATTGAAGGAAATTGATGTTTGCCAAAGTGTGAATCTTTGGATGGAAAAAGTAAGCAATGTTTTAGGAAATGATTAGAACGCAGTTTTTTCATTGGGGAACAGAAAAGCATGAAACAAAAAAAAAAGGGCATGGGATTCAAATATGTTAAGATAGCTGCATGAAGTGAAATTTCCATTCAGGTAGGTTTAATTAAAATTGTATGTCTTCCAACTGAAAATGTTCATTGGATTATTGTTAAAATCAAAATAAATATCCCTTACCATAGCAAAAAAGCAACTCAAAAAAATTGTAGCTATATGAATATCTAAAAGATCAAATAAGGCTATTATTTGGAATATTAGGTCTATCAATTCATACTTTAGGAATTTTACATATTTTTGACTTAAGTTAAGTCAAAATGACCATTTTCTATAAAATCAGAATTATAACAAAAAAAAAAAAACTAACTAAATAAATTCAGCTCTAATTTTTTTTGTTTTGTTTTGAAAAAAAAAAAACATGTAGCAGATTAAACTGGGATCCTATCTCAATACCACTGAAGCTATCACCTTATTTTATTCAAAATAATTAGTAAAACAAAACTTGTAAAGATAATCAATTAAATTGACCTAAAGGACCTATCAGTAACCATGTCTGTTCCAGCGCATATCATCATTAGAATTTCTTTGAGTATTATGTGTTTGGTACAGGGGCTGTAATGGGGGCCAGGACATGATATGGCCCCTTTCTAGAACCGCCCATGCCTGAGAGGTCTGTCTCCCTCTGCTCTCCGCGAACCTTTTGAATATAGATGCATAACATTATTACAATACTCAGATAATACAACACTTTCTCTCGGCAGGTAAATAATTTCTAATCTTTCCTATTTCCCATTGTATATGCTGTATTCAACACATGCAGTGCTTATTTTAAATCTAATTAACGATCAAGACAATAATAAAATATAAGGATGCTCAAAGACTATAGATATAGGTGAAAATCAGACACATTGTATATGCATTTGGAGATATAGAGTGAAAATATGTAACAAAACAATAATTAAATTTTTTAATAAGATTTATTAAAGACTTATAAAGATAAGCTTATTTAGGTGTTTAATTGTTAACATTTTAACTAACTGACTTATTTACTTGCATTTTCATGGGATGGAGTCAGGTCAATTGGGGGTGTGTGTTTTTTTTTATTTCATTTGATGTTACATGCAAAGTGTTTTTATTTGCTGTGAAAACCAAGAAAACATATATATATATATATATATATATATATGTATATATATATATATATATATATATATATATATATATATAT
>NW_015151695.1:12606-14352 GCF_000732505.1 Cyprinodon variegatus
ATATAATATATTATATTTTATATAATGACTGTCCATGCTCCCCTGTGAACTGTAACCAGCATAGCTGCAAAGCCTTGATAGTTATGTTCATCAGCTGTCCTAGAGGCAGCTCTCGTTCGGCGCTGTGTTCTCGCGAGATGTTTAGAAGCGGTACGCGAGCTCCGTGTTCCGATGGTGTAGTGACAGAGCCTAGCCTGGAGTTCCTCTGCGCCGATGGTGAAGAGCAGCTGCGGCGGAGACGGGCGGAGAAGAAGCCGCAGAAGGCTGGGGACTGCTAATTTGGAATCTGCCCCTTTGATGAATTCACTTTAAGTTAATTTCCGGGTTTGATAAACCTAGAGGAGGAGGAAGGGGGGGTGGGGGGATAGGAAAGATGGCGGCCGCGGCCTCACCGGGCTCGGGCTCGTCCGCCTCCTCGGACTGGATTGTAGTGAGAGACGGGTGCCTGCGTTGCGACGAGGAGGGCCTGCGAAGTCTGTCCTACCACCCGGCCCTCAACGCTATCTTAGCCGTTACCAGCCAGGGGAGCATTAAGGTGATCGACGGGACTTCGGGGGCCATTCTCCAGGCTTCAGCGCTTCACGGTAAGCACCGGGCTTCTCTGTCACGCCGTGACAACAACACTTTCAGTTTTGACAGCCTGAATAGTTTGTCAACAGGCGGGGAAGGAAGCATCACCCCGGTGTGCTAGCTGCTACTGCTAGCACTAGCCTGCTTGTTTTGACAGCTGCGGCTCTTTCAGCGTTTTCTGGGGGCGTAAAACAAATGACCCCCAGTATTTTAGGCAAAACGGTGATTTTGTTGCCATTAAGTTTAATCTTCGGCGAATGTCACTCACTGTTTATGTCGCACCAGGCAACATTAGCCCTGCTACTGCTGCTAAAGGCTAGCGGCTAGCTGTAGGACTTTGTACAGCGGCAGTTAGCCGGCAGTTCGTGTGGAAAATGGCCCTGGACTGAAGGCTCCACCGGGTGGCGGCCGTCTGAGGATGCCTGGGAACATTGCTAAGGCTGTGTTAGCCGCTAAGCTAGCTGCAGAACTTCACAGCTCACCGGCATTCAGTCAGCGGGACTGCTGGGGGCCCCAGTGGCATGATGACTGAGGCCACCCGGCCTGCTGGGGTCAGTCACCGTGGCCCTTAGTTTTCTCTTTCTATGTTAACATCATTTAGATTTTATTTCCTGTGTTCAACCAATTAAGAAGGAAAACTAAAAATAGTAAAAATCCAATCAAGCATAAATAATGTTTCCACATTAGAAGCAGCAGGCAGAAATCTAAAGCTTCCAACATTTCCCAGTCCTTCATTATCAGCATCATTATACAGCTCATCTATAAATAGGACAGGGTTTTCATATTTACAGGACAACAAACATCTTCACTCATTATCTAATGTGGGTCAGTATGTAGTGAAAATCATTCATAATATTATTTATGCTACCGCCTTGTCTTTTAGTCTGATCTTATTATGTTAGAGATTTCAGATTTAAAGTCGGAGGGAAATTGTATTTAAATATCAAATCTTTTGGCTTAAACATGTATATAAACCTACTCTTTATCAGACGATATTGTCCAAAATTAAGAAGATTGCAGGTCAGTTATAGGTCAGCCTGAACACCTAAATTCAGCCAATCATATATCAACGGTCATCTGTCAATCTACTTTCTTTGGTCATAACATCTTGATTCATATGTCACAGCTAATATACGTAACGGCTGAAATAAGAATTATTTTCTTTCCCATTGAGTT
>NW_015151695.1:15084-16420 GCF_000732505.1 Cyprinodon variegatus
TGTTTAGATTACAGCTCAGGAAATCTGATTAAAAAGGTGAGAAAATCTAGATTTGCATTTGGTGGGGCTTTGAATAATTAAACTATAAGACATTACATTTCCCCTCTATAAAGACTCGATCTTCTGCTCATTTTGATAAACCTTGATATTTTTAGACTTGGACAAACTTAATCGTCATCATGTATACACAGAGTGTATACGAAATAAAATTTTGATGCATACAGCTTTTCAACCGTGAATGAGCAGCTTAGCAGTGAAATGAACAGTACCATGTATAAAGTGCAACAGTGTTTAGAATATAAGGCCCCTGTCACACCTTGAGGATTTAGCCAGTGATGCCCGACATCCAAGAATCTCCTAAAACGCTGCCATACGCTGAACTTTCTATGTATTTTTTCAATTTTGGGCATATACATAGAATACATACATATTTACTTATGCATAACACACTCCATTGTAATGCCCATGAAATAATGCACATTGCATGGGCATTACAAAGCATCAGTTAAAGCCGCTCCCCTCAGCCATCGCTGCTCCGAACAGAGGCTCCCGGTCTACATAAAAAGATGTCTTTTATCGCGGTATTAACCTAGCTGCTGCTTACTGCCTGCCGAAAAAAAAGAAAACAGAAAAAGAAATTTAGAAGGTTTTTGGTGGCAGCAGATTCAGCGTCATGTCTGTTGGGAAGTTTGTTGGTGGTTGGCGTGAACGCAGGGAGGATCCATCACCTTCTGGCTCACCCTATGATGGGGATGAAGTCTGGAGGAGAACCGATGGTTTCCTCCTGTGAACCCCCTTTATACCAAAACGCTGCCAATACGCCATTATACAGTAGCTGGAAGTTAGAAACTGTTCAGCGCTCGTCTGGAACATGTCTGATATGTTGATACGCGTTGGAGAGAAGTTCTTTATAAGTTATGCAGAAGTTATGCAGAAGTTACTCATAGGTTTTGGATAAGCTAGACGCCAAGACTTATCTTAACTGACATCAGATAAGTTACCTGGAACTTATGCTCCATGTATGGCATACACTGGCATTCGTCATATGGCCTATGTTGACGTGTTCCAGCGTGCTTCAGCGTGCTCATAACCTATACAAAACGTACCCATACCTTATCCAACGTATAGCAGCGTTTTTGCCAGATATTCCATACGTCAGGCATACGCTGGTCTAAATCATCAAGGTGCGACAGGGGCTTAAACAATGTAGAGAGAAAGGGAAAACCTGTTTACAGTCCTTGTGCAAAAACCATTGATATGGAAGGTCCAATGCAGTGCAAATAAATATGGTGCAAAATGCAGTAGAACATTGAGTTGTCTTCTGTTTAAAGGGGCT